>NC_092338.1:211232500-211532500 GCF_046630445.1 Rutidosis leptorrhynchoides | reverse complement strand
CAGACATGGAATACCAATCTATATTATCTCTGATAGGGATGGCGGATTTGTTTCAAGGTTTTGGCAGACATTACAGCAAGCATTGGGAACTCGTCTAGATATGAGTACTGCCTATCATCCACAAACTGATGGGCAGAGCAAAAGAATGATACAAATGCTTGAAGACACGCTACGAGCATTTGTTATTGATTTTGGAAACAGTTGGGATCGACATCTACCGTCAGCAGAGTTTTCCTACAACAACAGTTAACACTCGTGTATTGAGATGGCACCGTTTGAGCCACTTTATGGTAGAAAGTGCAGATCTTCGATTTATTGGAGTGAAATGGGGGATAGACAAATTACGGGTCCAAAGATAATCCAAGAAACTACCGAGAAAATCATTCAAATTCAACAGCGGTTGAAAACCGCCCAAAGTCGACAAAAGAGCTACGCGGACATGCAAAGAAAAGATATAGAATTTGAAATTGGAGAGATGGTCATGCTTAAAGTTTCACCTTGGAAAGGCGTTGTTCTATTTGGTAAACGGGGGAAACTAAATCCAAGGTACATTGGACCATTCAAAATTATAGATAGTGTCGGACCAGTAGCTTACCGACTTGACTTACCGCAACAACTCGCGGGGTACTGTAACACCCCGTTTTCCCGTACGTATCGAAAGGTACCTACTTAATCATTTGTATGTCTATAACTCGTTAACTTATGCGTAAATGTACGAATATATGTGTATATATATATATCTATGTATACTTGATAATGTATGCATATATATATAAGTTTAAACATGGGTTTTGTTAGCATTAAGTCTTGTGAGACTATTGTGGAAGGCTATGTGAATATAGGAAGCGGGTTCGGATTGTACAAATTAAATAACAACGAAAATTGTTTAAGGTGGTCAACCTGTTCAGATGCAGCCTTAAGCCGCGCCGCGGCAAATGGGTCCGCGCCGCGACATATCAATTGAACCAGGATGAGGAAGTGGGTTAAGGAGGGCCTATTTTCCCTTTATGTGTCGCGCCGCGACGATTAAGTCCGCGCCGCGACAGTTCTGCTGAACTGTTGTCGGACTTAGCTTAATTTAAGGGATTTTAAGGGGCAAAATGGTAAATTGACATGTGGATCTGATGGGAGCATTAACTCTCCACCACATATTCATTTAATTCATTTTCTTTTTCTCTTTTCTCTACATTTTCTCTCCCAAAACTTAAAACCCATTTGGATTAGAAGTGAGATTTCAGAGTGGAGGATTAAGAGTTGATCTTTGGAGCAAGAATTAAAGTTGTTCCTTGTGTCGCTAGCTACGCGTTGGTAGTCTCGGTAAGTTCTAACCTTATGATTTAAGTTTTAATTGGTTAATGGCTAGGGTTTTGGTTACTAGAGATTTGTAAGACCCATTTGGTGGTAAAATGGGTGAGTTTGGGTTATGTTGTTGTAATGAAACCCTAATAGCTACAATCGAGGGTTTTGGCATTTGTGATTTGAGGTTGTAAGTGTCAATTGGTGTTGTTAGTCACTAATACACTTTAAGAACTATGAAAGAAGTTTTAATGGGTAAGTTGACTTGATTGTGAGTCTAAGTATTGTAAAATGGGTCAAAATGTACTAGTTGACCTAATTGGGGGAAATGGGTATGGATTACCCTAAGTTTTGTGTTATTTGAAGTTACTAGACTTTAATTCACTAGTCTTAGTGATTAAAGTCGAGTCTTGGCCATTTATGGGCGGTTGTGTGTAGTTGAGTCATTTAATGCAAATTGGGTCATTAAATGCTCAAGTGGGAGTATTGTGGTTAATCCCACTAGTTGTGAAATTTAATGTGCACTTAATGATTTAGGTACATTGCGTTGAAGCTCGAAAGTGCTAAATCATCATCCTTGTGACAAGGTGAGTGGAATAATTATGCGTCCATGTATATGGCGTGTTTATTTGTGAATGTTATGGTATGAACCACATGCCGGTAGTGCCATAGCATGTGTAGCATCGAGTGTGAACAATGAGCCGGTAGCACTATAAACTAAGATGTGAACCACGAGCCGGTAGCATCGAGTGTGAACCACGAGCCGGTAGCACTATAAACTAAGATGTGAACCACGATACGGTAGCATCGAGTGTGAACCACGAGCCGGTAGCACTATAAACTAAGATGTGAACCAGGAGCCGGTAGCATCGAGTATGAACCACGAGCCGGTAGCACTATAAAAGAGTATGACTCAAAAAGCGTATGGTGTGAACCACGAGCCGGTAGCACCATAGCGTTATTGGTTAACCATATTGAGATTGTTGATTTGTTTAGCATATAATATATATTTGAGTTGAGTATATGCTAATGATGTGGTGTGATGATGTATGACTTGTTAGAGTTACGGGTATGTTGACATGCAATTTGAGTTACAAGTTCGTATGAGGTATTTGGTATTGTGATTGCAAATGGATAGGTTATATATATGTATGTATAATTGTTGCACTCACTAAGCATTGCTTACCCTCACGTTGTTTACCATTTTATAGGTTCCGGCTTGGACAAGGGTAAGGGGATACGTTTGGACTAGTGGACTCCCACTTATGTTGTCGGGGGTGCTTTTGGTGTTAGCTTTTGAAGTTGGCCTAACGTTTTGGGTAGTTTAGCCCCAAACCATGCTCGAGGGTCGTTTGGATTATAAACTATCTTTATAGTGGGTCAAACTTGTATTAAACTTAATTAAAGGCTTTCGTGCCTTTTGTAAACATTTAAATTGATGTACGTTTAAATGGAACTTGTGGAATGGTTTACATATTTAATTGGCGCGTAAATGTGTATTATAAAAAAAAATTATCGTATGGAATACGGGTTGGGATGTTTCAAGTGGTATCAGAGCATGGTCTAAGGGATTTAGGTGACTTGAGATAGGTGCCTAGACTTGGACTTTATTGTGTGAGCGCTTTATGCGGGACTTGTAGGACTTTGGGTCTAATCGGGAATTGTTAGTGTTTATGTGAACTAACCTTGTGCTAATTGAATTGTGTTGCGTTTAACAAGCATCGAGCAAGATGGACGTTGTACTAGCAAGTTAATGCGACGTGCTCGCGTAACAATGATTAGCGACCATTGTTACGGGTGCAAATCTTGTCAAACAAGTAATGTACGACGATTGTCGAGCAAGATGGAGTAGTGTGGTGTACATGTATATACTTACATGTTATGTCTTTTCGTTCTTTGTTTAATCTTGTCCGTTTTATAGAATGAAGACGAGAAACGGACACGATAATGATAACGGTGGTACAAGCGAGGACCCCGAATTTTCAGCCAAGGTTGAGGCCGTCTTTAAAAAGTTAAAAGCGGATTTTCTTACGGATGTCCGAAAGGTCTTCGAAGATTCGGTCGATGGACAAGTGACCGATTTGATAAATGAACGAATGAAGGCCACTATCGAAGAGGCTCTTGAAGCTAGAAACATTTATCCTCGTGGTGAAGGAGATGAAGGAAGACGGGACTTCCACTACAAAAATTTCAAGGATACTCAACCTCCGATGTTTAATGGGGTGAGGGATCCATTGAAAAGCACTTGTTGGATTTCCGATATCGGGGGAGCTTTCCGTACCACGGAATGTCCTCCCGAGAAGAAGACGAGGTATGGGTCTAGCATGTTACGTGAAGAAGGCAAGTTGTGGTGGGATGATAAAATCAATTTGTATGGTGAAGAGCAATGTATGAGCTTGACATGGGAGGAGTTTAAGAAGGAATTTTTTCAAGAATACCGAACTTCTTCCGACCTTGATAGATTCCGGGACGAGTTGCATCATTTGCAACAAGGTTCAATGGACTTGGTTACTCTCAAGTCTACCTTTTTGGCAAAGACTCGTTTTGGCCCGGAATATGTTGGTGACGATCACAGGCTAATGAAAGATTTCTACCGTACCTTGAATGATGAGTTAAAGTGTAAGATTAGTCGGGGAATGTCTAAGACTTTTGAAGAGCTATTCGAGTTGGCTCGGAATTTTGAACCGGAGGTTCCGAGGAAGAGTGATTTTGCTATTTCAAAGATAAAGTTTGAAGGTTCGAGCCATTCGAACTTTTCAAATAAAAAGAACAAGAAAGGCTCCGAAAGTCTAAATAGTGTGAAGAAGGGTGCTTCCGGGGGTTTTGGGCCCACGTGTTTTAATTGTAAACAAAGGGGACACATGGCCCGTGATTGTACCAATGGCCCGAACTAAATCACTTGCTTTAATTGTGGTAAAGAGGGGCACAAGAGGCTGGAATGCCCCGATTTGAATAATGATAACGTTAAGCGGTTAGAGAAAGAGGCGGGTACGGCTAGGGGTCGCAACTATTTGATGACGAATGATGAAGCTAAGCAATCCAACGAAGTTGTCTCATGTACTTTTATGGTTAACTCTAATCCGGCAAGGATTTTATTTGATAGCGGTGCAAATTTATCGTTTGTGTCTCCAAAATTTGTGCCTAAACTTGATAGACCGTTAGCTAAGTTAAGTCGTTCAGTAGAAGTCGAAATAGCGGACGGCAAGATGGTGCTAGTGGTTGATGTGTGTAAGTATTGTGATGTCGTTTTTGGTGCCGAAAACTTTAAAATTGATCTCATCCCTATGACTTTGGGCGATTTCGATATCGTTGTTGGCATGGATTGGCTCGATCGAAATAGAGCCGATATTGCATGCCATGAAAAGTTTATACGTGTAAAGACCCCAAGTGAGGGAGAGTTGATTATTCATGGCGATAGACGAAGAAGACTTGTGCCGATATGTTCTTTTGCACGGGCATGTCGTTTTCTTGTTAGTAGTGGCTTGGCTTTTCTTGCCCATGTTGTTGATACTCGTGATGAGCCACCACCTATTCGTGAAATTCCGGTGGTTAGGGAATTTGAAGACATTTTTCTGGACGAGTTACCGGGTGTTCTGGCGGAAAGACAAGTTGAATTTCGCATTGAGTTGGTTCCGGGGGCTACCCCCATTGCTAAAACTCCTTATCATTTAGCACCGACGGAAATGCAACAGTTGTAAATCAAACCCAAGAGTTTCTTGAGAAGGGTTTTATTCGACCGAGTGCTTCACCATGGGGCACTCCGGTTTTATTCGTGAAAAAGAAGGATGGTAGTATGCGGATGTGCATCGACTACAGGGAGTTGAATAAAGTGACAATCAAGAATCGTTATCCATTGCCTAGGATCGACGATTTGTTTGATCAACTCCAAGGTGCGACGTATTTCTCTAAGATCGACCTACGGTCCGGCTATCACCAAATGCGGGTCCGTGAGGAAGATGTTGAAAAAATGGCTTTTCGAACACGTTATGGGCATTTTGAGTTCGTAGTTATGCCTTTTGGTCTTACGAATGCACCGGCGGCATTCTTGGACCTTATGAACCGAGTGTGCCAACCTATGTTGGACAAGTCGGTGATTGTGTTCATTGACGACATACTAGTCTACTCGAAAAGTATGAACGAGCATGAACGTCATTTGCGTGAAGTATTGAAGACGTTACGAAAAGAGAAGTTGTATGCTAAGTACTCCAAATGTGAATTTTGGCTAAGGGAGGTTCAATTCCTTGGTCACATTGTGAACAAAGACAGCATTCAAGTAGATCCGGGGAAGATAGAGACGGTGAAGAGTTGGAGAAAACCGACTACGCCTACGGAAATCCGAAGTTTTCTCGGATTGGCCGGTTATTATCGTCGATTTATCCAAGACTTTTCTAAGATCGCTTCTTCATTGACGAAATTGACGAGGAAGAACGCGAGGTTTGTTTGGGAGAACGAGCAAGATGTTGCCTTTAAATTGTTAAAGGAGAAGTTATGTCAAACTCCGGTGTTAGTGTTGCCGGAAGGAGTGAAAGACATGACGGTTTATTGTGATGCTTCGTTAAATGGACTCGGGTGTGTTCTAATGCAAAGAAGTAAAGTCATCGCTTATGCCTCTCGACAATTAAATGAACACGAGAAGAGATATCTGACTCATGATCTTGAGTTAGCGGCGGTTGTGCATGCGTTGAAAATTTGGCGCCATTACTTGTATGGTGTCAAGTGTACGATTTATTTGGATCATAAGAGTTTGAAACACCTCTTTAATCAACGAGATTTGAATTATCGTCAACGTAGGTGGATGGATGTGGTGAAAGATTATGATTGTGAAATACTTTATCATCCGGGTAAGGCGAATGTGGTCGCGGATGCGTTAAGTTGAAAGAGTCATCACCCGGCGTTACGATTGGGATTGTTACGTATGATTATTACTAACGATTTTCTTGAAAAACTCGGTGTGATTCAAATAGAGGCTTACATTCACAACAAGCATGCGGAGCGAATTGTGGGACAATCGGAGTTCATTACTATGGGCTCGCGTGGTTTGTTGTCTTTTCAAGGAAGAGTGTGGGTGCCTAAGATGGGTGATTACCGACAAGTGCTACATGATGAAGCACATAAGTCAAAGTATTCCATTCATCCGGGCGCAACGAAAATGTATCTTGATTTAAAGAAAGATTATTGGTGGCCAGGCATGAAATGTGATGTTGTGAAGTATGTTGAGCAATGCATCACGTGTTTGCAAGTTAAATCCGAGCACCAAAAGCCGTATGGTAAGTTACAACCGTTAGAAATCCCGAAATGGAAATGGGAGCACATTACCATGGATTTCATCACAAAGTTACCTAAAACGGCGAGAACCCAGTTTGATTCGATTTGGGTTATAGTTGATCGATTGACGAATAGTGCTTTGTTCCTTCCCATTAAGGAAGCGATATTGTCGGAGACCTTGGCTAAGTTGTTTATCAAGGAAGTCATCTCTCGACACGGTGTTCCTATATCGATTGTTTCGGATCGAGATACTAGTTTTACATCTCGATTTTGGGAAAAGTTTCAAGAAGATATGGGTACGCAATTAAAATTAAGCACGGCGTATCATCCTCAAACGGATGGTCAAACCGAACGTACGAATCAAACTTTGGAAGATATGTTACGTGCGTGCATTATCGATTTTGGTGGTAGTTGGGACGAGTACTTACCTTTGGTGAAATTCTTGTACAATAATAGTTATCATACTAGTATTGGGATGCCACCTTATGAGATGCTTTATGGGCGTAGGTGTCGAACCCTGATTTGTTGGGGTGAAGTGGGAAAAAAAGGAAATAGGGAGTACCGATTTGGTTTTTGAGACGAATAGCAAGATTGATGTGATTCGAGAGCATTTGAAAAAGGCTCAAGATAGGCAAAAGTCGTATGCTGACAAACGTAGGCGAACAATCGAATTTCAAGAAGGTGACATGGTGATGCTTAAAGTTTCACCATGGAAAGGTATTATTCGATTCCGGAAATGAGGAAAGTTAGCTCCTCGGTTTGTTTAAGGTTTTAGCTCGTGTCGGTGAAGTCGTGTATCGTTTGGAATTACCCGAAGAGCTTGCGGGGACCCATAATACATTTCATGTTTCTCATCTCCGTAAGTGTCTTGCGGATTCATCTTGGGTGCCATTAGACGAGATTGAACTAAATAATAAGTTAGAGTATATCGAGGAACCGATTGCCATACTCGATGAGAAGGTCAAAAGGTTGAGACATAAAAAGGTTAAGACTTTTAAAGTTCAATGGCGTCGTAGTAAGGGTTCCGAGTTTACTTGGGAGCCCGAAGAGTTTGTGTTGGTTTATCTTCCTTCTTGTCATGCGGCTTGGATCGCGAGGACGCGCTCCGATTCAAGTCGGGGAGAGTTGTAACACCCCGTTTTCCCGTACGTATCGAGAGGTACCTACTTAATCATTTGTACGTCTATAACTCGTTAACTTATGCGTAAATGTACGAATATATGTGTATATATATATATATATCTATGTATACTTGATAATGTGTGCATATATATATAAGTTTAAACATGGGTTTTGTTAGCATTAAGTCTTGTGAGACTATTGTGGAAGGCTAGGTGAATATAGGAAGCGGGTTCGGATTGTACAAATTAAATAACATCGAAAATTGTTTAAGGTGGTCAACCTGTTCAGATGCAGCCTTAAGCCGCGCCGCGACAAATGGTTCCGCGCCGCGGCATATCAAGCGAACCAGGATCAGGAAGTGGGTTAAGGAGGGCCTATTTTCCCTTTATGTGTCGCGTCGCGACGATTAAGTCCGCGCCGCGACAGTTCTGCTGAACTGGTGTCGGGCTTAGCTTAATTTAAGGGATTTTAAGGGGTAAAATGGTAAATTGACATGTGGATCTGATGGGAGCATTAACTCTCCACCACATATTCATTTAATTCATTTTCTTTTTCTCTTTTCTCTCCATTTTCTCTCCCAAAACTTAAAACCCATTTGGATTAGAAGTGAGATTTGAGAGTGTAGGATTGAGGGTTGATCTTTGAAGCAAGAATTAAAGTTGTTCCTTGTGTCGCTAGCTATGCGTTGGTAGTCTCGGTAAGTTCTAACCTTATGATTTAAGTTTTAATTGGTTAATGGCTAGGGTTTTGGTTACTAGAGATTTGTAAGACCCATTTGGTGGTAAAATGGGTGAATTTGGGTTATGTTGTTGTAATGAAACCCTAAAAGCCACAATCGAGGGTTTTGGCATTTGTGATTTGAGGTTGTAAGTGTCAATTGGTGTTGTTAGTCACTAATACACTTTTAGAACTATGAAAGAAGTGTTAATGGGTAAGTTGACTTGATTGTGAGTCTAAGTATTGTAAAATGGGTCAAAATGTACTAGTTGACCTAATTGGGGGAAATGGGTATGGATTACCCTAAGTTTTGTGTTATTTGAAGTTAATAGACTTTAATTCACTAGTCTTAGTAATTAAAGTCGAGTCTTGACCATTTATGGGCGGTTTTGTGTAGTTGAGTCATTTAATGCAAATTGGGTCATTAAATGCTCAAGTGGGAGTATTGTGGTTAATCCCACTAGTTGTGAAATTTAATGTGCACTTAATGATTTAGGTACATTGCGTTAAAGCTCGGAAGTGCTGAATCATCATCCTTGTGACAAGGTGAGTGGAATAATTATGCGTCCATGTATATGGCGTGTTTATTTGTGAATGTTATGGTATGAACCACGTGCCGGTAGTGCCATAGCATGTGTAGCATCGAGTGTGAACCACGAGCCGGTAGCACTATAAACTAAGATGTGAACCACGAGCCGGTAGCATCGAGTGTGAACCACGAGCCGGTAGCACTATAAACTAAGATGTGAACCATGAGCCGGTAGCATCGAGTGTGAACCACGAGCCGGTAGCACTATAAACTAAGATGTGAACCACGAGCCGGTAGCATCGAGTGTGAACCACGAGCCGGTAGCACTATAAAAGAGTATGACTCAAAAAGCGTATGGTGTGAACCACGAGCCAGTAGCACCATAGCGTTATTGGTTAACCATATTGAGATTGTTGATTTGTTTAGCATATAATATATATTTGAGTTGAGTATATGCTAATGATGTGGTGTGATGATGTACGACTTGTTAGAGTTACGGGTATGTTGACATGCTATTTGAGTTACAAGTTCGTATGAGGTATTTGGTATTGTGATTGCAAATGGATAGGTTATATATATGTATGTATAATTGTTGCATCACTAAGCATTGCTTACCCTCTAGTTCTTTACCATTTTATAGGTTCTGGCTTGGACAAGGGTAAGGGCATACGTTTGGACTAGTGGACTCCCGCTTATGTTGTCGGGGGTGCTTTTGGTGTTAGCTTTTGAAGTTGGCCTAACGTTTTGGGTATTTTAGCCCCAAACCATGCTCGAGGGTCCTTTGGATTATAAACTATCTTTGTAGTGGGTCAAAATTGTATTAAACTTAATTAAAAGCTTTCGTGCCTTTTGTAAACATTTAAATTGATGTACGTTTAAATGGAACTTGTGGAATGGTTTACATATTTAATTGGCGCGTAAATGTGTATTAAAAAAAAAAAATTATCGTATGGAATACGGGTTGGGATATTTCAGGTACATAATACCTTTCATGTCTCAAATCTGAAGAAATGTTTTGCTAAAGAAGATCTCACTATTCTGTTAGACGAAATTCAAATCAATGAAAAACTACAATTCATCGAAGAACCCGTCGAAATAATGGATCGTGAGGTTAAAAGACTTAAGCAAAATAAAATACCGATTGTTAAAGTTCGATGGAATGCTCATAGAGGACCCGAGTTCACCTGGGAGCGTGAGGATCAGATGAAGCTGAAATACCCTCACCTATTTCCAGATGATGCGTCAACACCTTCAACAATTTAAAATTTCGGGACGAAATTTATTTAACGGGTATGTATTGTAGTGACCCAAACTTTTTCATGTTTATATATTAATTAAAACTATATTTGCATGATTAAATGTTTCCAAAATGTTAAGCAATAAAATTTGTTAAGACTTGATTAATTGAAATGAGTTTCATGTAGATAATTGACCACCCAAGTTGACCAGCGATTCACGAACGTTAAAAATTTGTAAAAACTACATGATGATATATATATATATGTGTATATATATAGTTAACATGAGATTTTGATAAGTAAGTATCTCACTAAGTATATTAACAATGAGTGATATACATAAAAATGAGTTTATTGAGTTAAGAAACTCGAAATGATATATATAACGATTATCGTTATAACAACATCTTACTAAATAAATATGAATCATATTAAGATATAGATACACTATGTTTAACATGATAAAATGATAATTAAACATATCATTAAGTATGTTAACAATGAACTACATATGCAAAACAAGACTACTAACTTAAAAATTTTGAAACGAGGCATATATGTAACGATTATCGTTGTAACGACATTTTAATGTATATATATCATATTAAGATATATTCATACATCATAATATCATGATAATGTAATAATTTAACATCTCATTAGATATAATAAACAATGGGTTAACAACATTAAATGAGATCGTTAACTTAAAGGTTTCAAAACAACACTTACATGTAACGACTAACGATGACTTAACGACTCAGTTAAAATGTATATACATGTAGTGTATTTAGATGTATTAGTACACTTTTGAAAAACTTCAAGACATATATCAAAGTACTTCTACTTAACAAAAATGCTTACAATTGCATTCTCATTCATTTTAATCAACAATTCTACTCGTATGCAACCGTATTTGTACTCGTACAATACCCAGCTCCTAGACGTATATACTATTGGTATATACACATAATAATTCAGCTCTTAACAGCCCTAAATAGTCAACAAACATGTAGAACTAACAATTAGACAACTAGCATGACTTATGAGCAAGGAAACAAAAACAAGAACTCCTTTTAACCCTACTCACCTTCACCACTCACCACCCACTCCATTTCACTTCCAATTTTCTTCCCAATACTCTCTCAAAACACACACACTCTTCCATGAACGTCTAAGTTACTATTTTTTCAGCAAAAATCATCAAATACAAGCTTTGGTTATTATCTATAATCATCATAAAAACAATTACTCAAGAACACATCAAGAACACTTCCAAGTTTACACGTTTACTTCCAAGTTTCCTAATCCATTCCAAGCAATCATCTAAGATCAAGAAACCTTTGTTATTTACAGTACGTTATATTTCTAAATCAAGGTAATATTCATATTCAAGCTTTGATTCAATTTCTATAACTATAACTATCTTAATTCGAGTAATAATCTTACTTGAACTTGTTTTCGTGTCATGATTCTATTTCAAGAACTTCCAAGCCATCAAAGATCCTTTGAAGCTCAAGTTATTTTTTCATCATTTCCAGTAGGTTTAGCTACTAAACTTGAGGTAGTAATGATGTTCATAACATCATTCGATTCATATATATATATATATATAACTATCTTTTTCGAAGATTTAAACTTGTAATCTCTAGAACATAGTTTAGTTAATTCTAAACTTGTTCACAAATAAAGTTAATTCTTCTAACTTGACTTTTAATATCAACTAAACACATGTTCTATATCTATATGATATGCTAACTTAATGATTCAAAACCTGGAAACACGAAAAACACCGTAAAACCTGACATACACCGTCGTAGTAACAACGCGGGCTGTTTTGGGTTTGATAGTTAAAAACTATGATAAACTTTGATTTAAAAGTTGTCCTTCTGGGAAAATAATTTTTCTTATGAACATGAAACTATATCCAAAAATCATGGTTAAACTCAAAGTGGAAGTATGTTTTTCAAAATTGTCATCAAGATGTCGTTCTTTCGACGGAAATTGCCGGCCTCTTTAGTAAATGACTTGTAACCTATAATTTCGACTATAAACTTATATTTTTTCTATTTAATTTCATAAATTTCAGTTCATTATGAAACCATAGCAATCTGAATCACTCAAAACGGATTTAAAAACGAAGAAGTTATGGGTAAAAAAATTTGGATATTTTTACTATTTTTAGCTACGTGAAAATTGTGACAAATCTATACTAATCATATCCTAGTTAACTTATATTGTATTATAAATGTATTCTAACATATATTATGTAATCTTGAGATACCATAGACACGTATACAATATTTTGACATATCATATTTGTAACAACCCAACCCGTTAACCAACCAAAAACGCGAAATAAAAAAAATTTAAAACTGATCTGGAGGTTGCGCGGCGCGCACCACTGCCTGTGCGTAGCGCGTACAAGGCCTGAGACAGTTCTGATCAAAATGTCCATTTTTCGCGAAAAGATTTTCGACTTTCCGACACTTTTAGACCAAACGCTTTTCACAACAATTTATATTAGTTAAAACTAACACGTTCCAATAATAAAATGAGTTTTACGAGACCGGGTCCACATCGGCCGTTTTACGACTTTCGTACAAAATACAAGTTTCGACCACACGACTTTTAATACAAAATAAAGCCGAGCATAGCGATTGGGGATACGCTACCCAATCCTAATCAATCTAAAAGCAAGATCTTCTAAAGCAACTATGCAAGTCCTCTAATCCTCGCGCTTACCCGAGCCACCATCCGCATGCAATCTATAAAAAGAGTCAACAACGAGAGGGTAAGCTAACGCTTAGTGAGTGAAAATATACTACTGTGAGGACCTCGACCTTATCCTTCCGGACGAAGTCTCCAACATTTGGTTCCATTGCGATGATCGACTCCAAGTAAGGTCCTTAGTATGAGCTAATGCACAGCGGAAGACTAAATTCGTACCTGAGAATAAACATGTTTTAAAAAGTCAACATAAAGTTGGTGAGATATATAGGTTTGATGCTAGCAGCGTTATAACTATGGACCACAAGATTTCATATGTAAACATTTTAATAAAAATATTCTAAGTGGTTGAGCACTTGGTAACCATACTTAACATTTAATCACGTCGCATATTCCCTTTATTATGAAATCTTACTACACCGTACCAAGTGTAGTTACAAAACGAAGTACTGTCCAACCGTTGAATACTGGTCGTCCAGTCCGGTTGGGGTTGTCAGGCCCGATAGATCTATCAACAGGATTTGCGTTTACAATACCGCTGTAAATAATAGTTACCAAGCTACAGGGAAGTATGCCAGTGGTACAACTCAACGTAGAATATATTTTTCAGTTACTTGTGTCCATAACATAAAACATTTATAAAAACAGCGCATGTATTCTCAGCCCAAAATATTTAGAGTTAAAAGGGACTATATACTCACCTAATGTATTTTGTAGTAAAAATACATATAGCATCATTGAACACGTATAAGGTTGGCCTCGGATTCACGAACCTATAACATTTGTTTATTTATTAATACACATAATTTAAATCGAACAAATATATATTCATATATATTTATATTATATTTAAAATTATATTTTATATATAAATATATTTGTCTGATTAATATTATATTAAGAATACCTACTTTTAATAGAAATGATAATTTTCATAATTTTAATTATGATGATAATAATAGTTATTAGTAATGATGATATTAATAATGATAGTTTTTAATAATAATAATAATATTAATAATAATAATAATACTAATAATAATAATAATAATAATAATAATAATAATAATAATAATAATAATAATAATAATAATAATAATAATAATAATAATAATAATAGATAAATAAGGAAATGGTTATACCCTTTAAAAAGCTTTCTAAAAAGAATTGCCCACGACGGGCTCGAACCCGCGACCTCTCGCTACCCAACTCCCATAGAAACCATCCCTCCAATATTGACTTTCTGTTTTTATACTCTATTGATAAATATATAACCCGTTTGAATTACAGTACCTTCTTCTTCATCTTAATCAATCAAAAATCAAATCAACCATAAACATAACCAAATGAGTTGGGTTTCTGAATTCATGAACTAAACAGAAAAGACTCGATTGTGGAACCAACTGATTCGTATTAACATAAAACGACTTAAAACTTCAACAGACCCGTTTAGCTTCGCATGAACACAAAATCAAATTTACTTTTTAAGAACTTTTTAGATAATTATTATAACATGAACTTAATTACAAATCCTTCCCAGAAACTTTATAAGTCGTTAATTTAACTTGAATTTTTACCCAGAAGTCGAATTTTATGGAAAATCATTCGGTTTAACTTTTAACTTGAAAGTTTGACTTAAAAATTGGGATCTAATACAAGGAATTGAAACACAAAACTTTGCAAAAGGATCGTTTAGAATGTTACTAACAAAACTGCATTTACAATTTTTGTAATTCGTTAATAATTCGCGTTGTTTGAAATTTTCATAGCAAGAACAGGGCCGTCGGCCTTTGTTCTTCATTTTCTTGTTAAATTTAATTAAATAAAAATTGTAAAAGAAGTAGCTGTATTTGATATATGTTAATATGAGTCGACTGATATCCCCTAATACCGATTTTAATGGTTTATATCCTGATTTGGTGGTCGACATTTCCAAGTTTATCAGGTACAAAAACAAATAAAAGAAATAAACAGATAAGGACCTTTAACCAAACTTTGTTATTATTCTGAGATCTGATTCGATTAGCAGATAATGTTGAAAGCAAGCCAACAAAATTTAACAGCTGGATAGCAATATTAAACTGACTCAATTCTGTTTAAAATAATACCGTAATCTATTTATATTGATATTATAAATATACAGATTTATATAGTATCCAAAATCCGTTTATATATTTCAGGATGTATATATTTATTTAACTCTTTATCTTTTTTATTAAATACGTACTTTTATACATTTTAATGATAATAATAATAATGTCCATACATCTAATAATTAATAATAATAATAATACTAATGATATAATTACAAATTTTATTAATAATAATAACAATTAAATAATAATAATACTCTTAAATTTATGTCTAATAATAATACAAATATAATTGTAACAATAATATTATTACTAATGATAATAATGTTCATTACAAGAAAGAAAAATATAACAATAATATTATTAATATCAAAATACTAATAGTAACATATCAATTTATATATATATATATATCCATTTCTATATTTATATTATTTATTGATAATAATGACATATCTAATACTGAAAACAATAATAGTTTGTTAACGTTTTTAATTTATAAGTATATATCGTATATACACATAATTGTTCGTGAATCGTCAGGCTTGGTCAAAGGGTAACTGATTAACCGATAATAGATTTCAAACTTTCTAGACTTAACATTAGGGTTTTTGCTTATCGTGTCGGAAACATATAGAGTTTAAGGTTTAAATTTGGTCGGAAATTTCCGGGTCGTTACAGTACCCACCCGTTAAAGAAATTTCGTCCCCGAAATTTGGTAGAGGTTGTCATAAATAACAATAGAAATGTTTTCATGACGAATATGAGGTAATAATAGAGTTTTATCATCATTGGAAGATATAGATAAAACGATTCGATCATGTGAAGCGCACGAGTGAAGCTATCACAAAAGAATGAAATGAATGAATATGGAATTGTTTTAACCGATGACGTGGTTATGATTGATTTCCGGAATTTATGGGATTTTAAAAAAAAATCTTACATAATAAGATTTGGTTCTTCGGCGATCAGAATCTTCTTTGATTTAATACGGCAATCTGTTTCGTTTTCTCTGTCGGATATTTCACTATAAATCTGCTCCTTCGTTTTCCTTATTTTTCACAACTCACATCTTCCACTCTTTCTCCTTAATTCTTACTTCAAAACATTCGTCGATATGCTCCATCCAATTCTGATTCTTGATATACTCCAAATTTTCACATCCGTTATTCTTCTCTTCCATCTACCACCGGAAAATTTTATTTACTTCTACTATTATCTTGGGGTTATAGTGTTTTTTATCTTCCCATGCCTTTACGTGGCAATACGTATTGATATGCACGGTTTGTAGTGTCTGGGTTATTATTGGGTTTTATATTTTTCCTTTTATCTCGATGTCCCTACTTCTGTCTTCTATAGTTATTGTCATCTATAGTTAATGCTCTCTTCGATTTGCTGCGAATTATACTCCAATTTCTGGTTTGGAGTCTTCATTCTTTTGTTTCCTCTTCCCGTCCTCGAGTCAAACGAACAATGGTCCGAAATTCGTAGGTATGAAATTTTGAAATGAAAATAGCTAATGCTCTTAGAAAGAAATGGTAATGGCACGATTTTGATTTGTTAAATTATCAGAATATCCTGAAAAAGACCAAGTCATCAAGAAAAATATTTTCTTGATATGTTTAGAGATTTGATAGAATGTAAGAGTCGTGTAATATGACACATGATGATGGTACTGTAGATCATCACATTCCATTAGAAACTCAACATGATTTACTGTAATATAATGAAGTTGATCAAGTTTCATTATATTATACTAATTCATGCATCAGTTCCCAACACTACTTCAAAACATTCCTATTTTAAACTCGAAGGTTTCAAAATTTAGAAACTAACACAGTTTCTTTTATGTTGTAACGTAGATGTTACGGAAAGATAAATGATCGCCGATAGGAAGAGTTGTGAAAATATCTCCAGAAATATGGAGAATATGTATAACAAAAGATATGAAAATATCTTATAATATGCAAGATAAATGATGATGAAGAATATCATTTTGGAAAGGTTTAGAATAATGAGTAGGGTTCTTACTAACGGGTCCAGCAGGCACTGAATCCTTTGGATTCTTTGAAGGCAGATTCAGTTCTTGTGGTTTATCCATAGCCTCTTTCATACTTTGGCTCAACCCGTTTTCTAATTTT
Source organism: Rutidosis leptorrhynchoides (assembly GCF_046630445.1). Taxonomy (NCBI): domain Eukaryota; kingdom Viridiplantae; phylum Streptophyta; class Magnoliopsida; order Asterales; family Asteraceae; genus Rutidosis; species Rutidosis leptorrhynchoides. Next base: position 211,515,369 of record NC_092338.1, on the reverse strand, counting down.
CAAATCTTCTCTTTTTCTAAGCTTTACCAACACTGTACTTCATCGTCAACTCTTGACTTGTTAAAGTCGTTTACAGTTTTTGCTGCTTCATCAGCATTTCAAGAACTACTTCATAGTTCAGGGTATTTTTCAGAAACTTCACATTCGGGGTATGAAATTCTTAGGGATAGTCGTTATAGGTATGATGGGAGAAGTTCTGCGAAATTTTCAAATACTGATTGCGAGTTCCGCCAAAGAGATGACGATCTGTTGGTACATCTGCTGATGATGTCGTGGAATATAAAAGGTTCTCCGGTAACGACGGCGAAAGGACAAGGTATAAATATCGAGGTTATAATAAGAGCAGTCTTTCTGGGAAGTCGAAGTGGAGCTGTGACAAAATTTGCTACTTGAAAAGGAATCGTATGATTGTTTTTGCTAATGAATGATAAGGAATTCGGCGCGGATAGGTTTTAACTATAACTTCGGTTTCGAAAATTTTTCAGGTGCATAATTGTATGCATAAATCTTTCTTCCGTAAACGAGGTGCGACTGGTTCAACTTCTCGATCGAGGTGTTTTCAAGAATCATGAAAAGATTTGAACGAGGATTATAATTGTCGACGTACAAATGAGGTTTAAGATGAAATCAAGTGGCAAACTTGAAGAATTGTTTAGTTTCATAAGTTATAATCAATATTTTAATTCATTTTACTTGTCCATAGTTAGCAGTCTATTAGTCCGATTGTCCAATGGTCCAATAGTTCAACAATTCAATATATTCATATATAATTTAATATACATAATTAATACGTATCGTGACTCGTGTACCGGTCTCGGTGTCGATCACAACTCAAAGTATATATATATTTTGGAATCAACTCCGACCCTGTATAGCCAACTCCCACCTTCACATATAGAGTGTCTACGGTTGTTCCGAAATATGTATATAGATGGGTCAATATGATAAGTCGAAACCTTGTATACGTGTCCCGACAGTATGTATAGTGCAGAAATTTAAAATTGCAAGAATGTAAATTGCGATAAATTAAATGTTAATCAGTTAGCTGGGAACAGTTAGCCGGAACAGTTAGCGTGGAATCCTTAACAGATTTTTAATTAGTTAATTCGTGTGTTTCTAACAACTTTTAATTTTTCCAATGTTTCTTCTTTATGCCACTTGTTGGATTCGGATAGGTAAAAATCCAAATATGAAATTTGAATGGAAATGGTTATTCTGTGATGAACGGATACGTATATCGGTGATTGTAAGTAGGATAGTAAATGACCGTTGATTCAGATTTGAAGAATGTACAGTGTAACTTGTTAATGTGAATTTTAAATATTCCTTGGGTACTACCCACCCGTTAAAATATTTTCATCATTAACAGTTTGTACGAAAGAATTTTTAATTACCATCTTTATGAAAATATACTTGCATATATATTTTCTTCAGATGTAATTATGAATTTAATGAGTCAATAGGATATTAAACTCATTTGATTTATCGTTAATACTAGATTACATAATCTCTAAAACTTTAGAAATTACATAATCGTCATGTCAAATGAAGATAAATGAGATAGAACGATACGTTATGCGAAGACAATCGATGTAGAACGATATGTAGAACGAAAATCATACTCTAAATAAGATGGTAATATTGAGGCGTGTGATGTTGATATTCGAGGTACAGATCGTGATGTTGAGATTTACTACGTGTTTGTGGTTGGGGTGTTAAGAGTATTGTCGGCGTTGATGAGGGTGGTACGGTTTATACTGCTGGTGCTGCTGCTGGGGTTTGTAAACTCCGCACCAGATTTTCCAAAGCCATTACTCGAGCATGTAGTTCGTTAACTTCTTATATTATGTCGAGATGATTGACGATTGAAACGAGCGGGTGAGTAAGATTCAAATATAGGATAATATATAATCGTGACGAGATACTCTAGAAATGAGAGGGTAAATGGTTTCTCGAACAGGTTCGCCGGTAGTGCTTTCAGGTTCATTTTCAAGAGAGCAATTTGAGAAGGATCTTTAATGTGAAATGATTTTCGAATATAGAATGATATTCTAACTTCATAGAATATCTATAATAATAAAGATTTTGTAGCCTACAGAGGATCTTACGGCATATGACAAGCAGGTCTACAGATGTGCTAAGATATGAATTTCGTCTATACACTATCGATGCACTAAATGCAGTAGGACGTGTCTAGACTTACAAATGATAAGCAGGCAATTCCCTAGGGATGATAAGCAGATGATTTCCGACAAAAAATGATAAGCAAAACTTTTTGACATGCAGACACGGTCGAAGTCCAGACTCACTAATGTATCCTAACAACTACCAGTTAGACACACTAATGCAAGGCCTGGTTCACTAAGACCACCGCTCTGATACCACCTGTGAGGACCTCGACCTTATCCTTCCGGACGAAGTCTCCAACATTTGGTTCCATTGCGATGATCGACTCCAAGTAAGGTCCTTAGTATGAGCTAATGCACAGCGGAAGACTAAATTCGTACATGAGAATAAACATGTTTTAAAAAGTCAACATAAAGTTGGTGAGATATATAGGTTTGATGCTAGCAGCGTTATAACTATGGACCACAAGATTTCATATGTAAACATTTTAATAAAAATATTCTAAGTGGTTGAGCACTTGGTAACCATACTTAACATTTAATCACGTCGCATATTCCCTTTATTATGAAATCTTACTACACCGTACCAAGTGTAGTTACAAAACGAAGTACTGTGCAACCGTTGAATACTGGTCGTCCAGTCCGGTTGGGGTTGTCAGGCCCGATAGATCTATCAACAGGATTCGCGTTTACAATACCGCTGTAAATAATAGTTACCAAGCTACAGGGAAGTATGCCAGTGGTACAACTCAACGTAGAATATATTTTTCAGTTACTTGTGTCCATAACGTAAAACATTTATAAAAACAGCGCATGTATTCTCAGCCCAAAATATTTAGAGTTAAAAGGGACTATATACTCACCTAATGTATTTTGTAGTAAAAATACATATAGCATCATTGAACACGTATAAGGTTGGCCTCGGATTCACGAACCTATAACATTTGTTTATTTATTAATACACATAATTTAAATCGAACAAATATATATTCATATATATTTATATTATATTTAAAATTATATTTTATATATAAATATATTTGTCTGATTAATATTATATTAAGAATACCTACTTTTAATAGAAATGATAATTTTCATAATTTTAATTATGATGATAATAATAGTTATTAGTAATGATGATATTAATAATGATAGTTTTTAATAATAATAATAATATTAATAATAGTAATACTAATAATAATAATAATAATAATAATAATAATAATAATAATAATAATAATAGATAAATAAGGAAATGGTTATACCCTTTAAAAAGCTTTCTAAAAAGAATTGCCCACGACGGGCTCGAACCCGCTACCTCTCGTTACCCAACTCCCATAGAAACCATCCCTCCAATATTGACTTTCTGTTTTTATACTCTATTGATAAATATATAACCCGTTTGAATTACAATACCTTCTTCTTCATCTTAATCAATCAAAAATCAAATCAACCATAAACATAACCAAATGAGTTGGGTTTCTGAATTCATGAACTAAACAGAAAAGACTCGATTGTGGAACCAACTGATTCGTATTAACATAAAACGACTTAAAACTTCAACAGACCCGTTTAGCTTCGCATGAACACAAAATCAAATTTCCTTTTTAAGAACTTTTTAGATAATTATTATAACATGAACTTAATTACAAATCCTTCCCAGAAACTTTATAAGTCGTTAATTTAACTTGAATTTTTACCCAGAAGTCGAATTTTATGGAAAATCATTCGGTTTAACTTTTAACTTGAACGTTTGACTTAAAAATTGGGATCTAATACAAGGAATTGAAACACAAAACTTTGCAAAAGGATCGTTTAGAATGTTACTAACAAAACTGCATTTACAATTTTTGTAATTCGTTAATAATTCGCGTTGTTTGAAATTTTCATAGCAAGAACAGGGCCGTCGGCCTTTGTTCTTCATTTTCCTGTTAAATTTAATTAAATAAAAATTGTAAAAGAAGTAGCTGTATTTGATATATGTTAATATGAGTCGACTGATATCCCCTAATACCGATTTTAATGGTTTATATCCTGATTTGGTGGTTGACATTTCCAAGTTTATCAGGTACAAAAACAAATAAAAGAAATAAACAGATAAGGACCTTTAACCAAACTTTGTTATTATTCTGAGATCTGATTCGATTAGCAGATAATGTTGAAAGCAAGCCAACAAAATTTAACAGCTGGATAGCAATATTAAACTGACTCAATTCTATTTAAAATAATACCGTAATCTATTTATATTGATATTATAAATATACAGATTTATATAGTATCCAAAATCCGTTTATATATTTCAGGATGTATATATTTATTTAACTCTTTATCTTTTTTATTAAATACGTACTTTTATACATTTTAATGATAATAATAATAATGTCCATACATCTAATAATTAATAATAATAATAATACTAATGATATAATTACAAATTTTATTAATAATAATAACAATTAAATAATAATAATACTCTTAAATTTATGTCTAATAATAATACAAATATAATTGTAACAATAATATTATTACTAATGATAATAATGTTCATTACAAGAAAGAAAAATATAACAATAATATTATTAATATCAAAATACTAATAGTAACATATCAATTTATATATATATATCCATTTCTATATTTATATTATTTATTGATAATAATGACATATCTAATACTGAAAACAATAATAGTTTGTTAACGTTTTTAATTTATAAGTATATATCGTATATACACATAATTGTTCGTGAATCGTCAGGCTTGGTCAAAGGGTAACTGATTAACCGATAATAGATTTCAAACTTTCTAGACTTAACATTAGGGTTTTTGCTTATCGTGTCGGAAACATATAGAGTTTAAGGTTTAAATTTGGTCGGAAATTTCCGGGTCGTTACAACTACATACATATATATATGCATAAAATGGACACGCCACATAAATAAACAAATACCGCATACCGGAGCATCCAAGCATAAAGGCAAGCTAATCTAAGCATACCGTACGATCACTAAGCAACAAGCTAAATATGCATCAACAAACATAAGTTCACCAACGACGATGTGAACAATGCCAAGAAGCTACACCCGGAGGGTTAGCTACATCACGACAATACAACAATATATATATATATATATATATATATATATATATATATATATATATATATATATATATATATATATATATATAAACGAATAAGGTTAACCCCTTAACCCATTACCAAAATACCAAAACACCACAATGAAGATTGGCCGAACTACACTAGCCTTAGTAATCCGAAACCACACGAGATTACTATCTTCATAACATCGAGGTTGGCCGAACTACACGAGCCTTAGTAATCCGAAACCACACGAGATTACTACCTCAATAAGATGACCGAACTACACGAGTCACCATGAATCCGAACTACACGAGATTCATTTTGATAAGATGACCGAACTACACGCGTCATCGTGAATCCGAACTACACGCGATTCACTTCTCCAACTCAAAACCCTTCGCCATTGGGGTTATATCATCCACATCACAACCACGTGTGATAGTGTACACACAACACGTGTACCTCGCCAAAGGTGGTCAACCAAAACGCACAACCGTGCCAATTGGACTCATACAAAAGTCCATCAAATCCACCTATATGTGAAGTGAGCTCTATAACCGAGAACCACTTCACCCGACCCACACCCATCCTACACATACATATGCACATAGGATATTAACACTCACCTTGTCGCCTTGATGAATGCTTCCAAGTAAACAGCAGCTCGCCAATGGAAAGTACCTATTCCATTATCACAAATTCAACAACACACTTAGATTGGATTTACAAACCAACCCAATTTGACACTTAATGCAAATTCAACCCAAATGCACTTCCAAGTACAAACCGCGCCCAAAATTAACCAATAATCACTAACACAAGTAAGAATGGTCCTAACACGTCAATTGAACCCGAACACAAGTGTTAAACACTTACAAATCTCCAAATTGCCCATAAACCCTAATTTTGACCCATAAGGTCAAAATCTCACCATTTACAAGTTTTGATACCAAAACACCTTTAACTCGATTTTATACTTCAACTTAATCCATTTTAAGTTTATAAACCTCATTAAATCGCCAATTAGGTCATAATCATCACTAAAACCTAATTTTGACCCAAAGTCAAAACTAGTCAACCAAATAACCCTAAATGGGTTTCAATACTTCCATAATCACTAACTTAAGTGATTAAACCCAATTTCAAGTCCTAATCATTGCCAATTAGTTCACCAACCCAAAATCCACCAACAATAACAACAAACCGGATTACTAGCATCACTAAACTCACTCCAAGAGTTTAAATGGGTTTCTCATCAATTTAAGTTCAAACCCTAACTTGATTATCAAAATCAAACAATGAAATTCAGAGTTAGAACTTACCACAACCACCAAAACATAGATAGAAATGAGGTGAACAACTTTAAAACCCGAGACTTTGATCAATTCAAGCTCCTTCTTCTCCAAAACCCCAAATCTCTCTCTAGAAATCTCCCTCTCTCTCTAGATAGTTTAGTGTGTGTTTGTGGATGTGAAAATGATCCAAAATTGGATCTAAACCAACTGATAAACTCTCAAATCCGGCCTCAAGTGAAAAGACCAAAAAGCCCCTCATTAAACTCTAATTTGAAAAAGTCAGATTTCTGTCGCAGACCAGGTGCGCGGCGCGCTCACCTCAAGGTGCGCGGCGCGCACAACCCTCTGAACAGGTTCTGAGCTTCTATTCCATACCACGCTTCACCTACGTTACGTACATCATTTAAAACTCTGTGTAAAATAAATATTGGGGTCTTACAACTCTCCCCCACTTATAATCGATCACGTCCTCGTGTTCCTTGTCACTTAACCAAACGGACCACGCGCCACGGTCCTCCAACATATGTCCTAAACTGACTTTCCCTAGGCAAGTCTTCCGAGTGAATCACCATTAACAACGAAATCGTCACCAGCGATTTATCAAATCCACAATCTGAGCACTAAAACCATGTTCATTCCCTAATATCGGGAAAAATCAACCAATCTCGAACCGAGATATCAATCCCTTAGCGTACCCTTACCGAGTACAACACTAAAAGCAACAAAGTCTCAACGTAAGGTCAACAACCCGAACGATGAAGACCGAACCAAACGAATCCTTACGGATAACACCAATCGCTAAACATCCCTTGTAGTGCGCAATACGACCCATACGCAACTACCGTAACATCATAACAAAGGGTTAAAACCGATAGCGCCCAAAACGATCATGGCAACGCTAGATCCCAAGGTGTACAAAAATCGACGATCGTCACACCCATAACAACATGTGAGCGAAACACGGCTATTGCCTCACTAAACCCACAACATGGTCCTCACGACCCCACCATCGACGTATAAAACGACCGATAGTTCCCGCAACATGGTCCTTACGACCCTACCATTGGTGTATCAAACAACCAATAGATCACACGACATGAAGGCTGGCCGAAAACACACGCGCCTTAGTGAATCCGAACTACACGCGACTCACTACCTTCACTACAACAACAATCGGGAATGGCCGAACTACACGCGCCATAGTGAATCCGAACTACACGAGAGTCACTATCCCAGAGGAATGAACGAACTACACGAGTCATTTGTGAATCCGAACTAAACGAGACTCACTCCTCAATACAATGACCGAAACCACACGAGTCATTTGTGAATCCGAACTACACGCGACTCACTTCCACAATAAGATGACCGAAACCACACGCGTCATCGTGAATCCGAAACCACACGCGATTCACTACCATGATGAAGTCAGCGGACCCAAAGATCATGCTTCACCAATCAATAATCCCAAGATGAAGTCAGCGGACCCCGAAGGTCATGCTTCACCAATCTCAACATCGGATGAAGTCAGCGGACTCCGAAAGTCATGCTTCACCGATATAACACCTCGCTCATGATGAAGTCAGCGGACCCTAAAGGTCATGCTTCATCAATCACCAATACCATGATGAAGTCAGCGGACTCCGAAAGTCATGCTTCATCAATCAATGCCCTTTTGGCCTCTAACGAAGAGTAGCGTAACATCGCGCTCTGCTACGCCATAGTGAATCCTAACGGATACCACTAACCATTTACCATACTTACGCGTACACAACGCCAATACAATCAGAACGGGTCGTTCGGGATCATTTCTAGTAGAGGAAATCGGTAAACGTTGGACGTTTACATCGGCTTGTTTTCACCAAGGCTCTAAGGAAGATTCTGTCGGAGCACAGTTAGGAACTGTGAAAGCTCATCGGTCAGGGACCAAGCTTATTGGACGTTGGACGTCATGATGGCAGATCTTGCAAGTACGAGCAGTGGAATCAAGAGTCTCAATAACCACAACTATGGTTATTGGCGGACTTGCATAGAATCCTACCTACAAGGACAGGATTTATGGGAAATAGTTGCTGGCAGTGACACAACGCCTCCACCGAAAGAAAATGCTGAAGCCTTGTGAAAATGGAACATCAAGGCCGGGAAGGCTTTATTTATATTGAAGACTACAATCGAGGAGGATCTATTGGAGCACATCCGTGACGAGAAAACACCAAATGCAGCTTGGGAAACTTTTGAAAAATTATTTTCAAAGAAGAATGAAGCACGCCTCCAGCTCTTGGAAAATGAGCTCGCGGGTATCTCACAAGGAAGTCTGTCTATTTCTCAGTATTTCACCAAGGTGAAATCAATTTGCCGTGAGATATCTCAACTTGCTCCTGAAGAGAAAGTGAGTGATGCAAGGATGAAGAGAATTATCATCCATGGCTTAAGGTCCGAGTATAATGGATTTATAGCCGCTGTGAGAGGATGGCCTACTCAACCATTATTAATAAAGCTAGATAATTTATTGGCTAACCAAGAGGCATTAGCCAAGCAGATGAATGAAGTGAGCATAAAAGGCGAAGAAGAAGAACTCTTCACCAATAAGAAGAAAACTATGTCTCGAAGACAAGAAGTGACGAAAGAAAGACATGCATATGGAGGCAAAAGTCATCTAAAACCAAAAAGCAATGCTTCAGGGGGAGCTCAACAAGGAAGAAGAGATCATCGCCAACAATACGAGGAAAATGATAAGAGAAAGAATGGTGAATGCTTCAATTGTGGCAAGAAGGGTCATTTTGCTCGAGAATGTAGATTCCCCAGAAGGCGAACTTTCGAAGGAAATGTGGCCGCCGCAAGAGATGAGAAGAAAGAGGTCACATTCGAAGCAACCATTAATGAGGAAACATGGGATGCAGAAGCAGGACTCTCCGTTGAAGCTGACATGGATGATCAAGCTCTTGCAGCAACCTTAAAGTCAAAAACTAATGCACTAAAAGAAAACCAGACATGGAGTTTAGTTCCAAAGCCTAAAGATGTAAAACCAATATCTTGTAAATGGGTTTACAAGGTGAAGACTCGATCAGATGGCTCCATTGAAAGGTATAAAGCTCGACTTGTTGCTAGAGGTTTTTCTCAACAATATGGGCTGGATTATGAAGAAACGTTTAGTCCAGTGGCGAAGATCACAACAATTCGAGCTCTACTAGCTTTAGCCGCTAGCAAATCTTGGAAGCTGTGGCAGATGGATGTCAAGAACGCTTTCTTACATAGAGAACTTGACAAAGAAATTTATATGGAGTAACCAAGAGGCTTTGAGAACAAGTCCCATCCTGACCATGTCTGCAAATTAAAGAAAGCACTATACGGCTTGAAGCAGGCTCCAAGAGCTTGGTACGGGAAGATTGGCGAGTTTTTAGTAAAAAGTGGTTTCACAGTTGCTCCTTCAGATTCTAGTTTATTTGTGAAACAAGATCAAGGAAAACAAGCCATAGTGCTAGTATATGTGGATGACTTAATCATCACGGGAGATCACTATGAGGAGATTCAAAGAACAAGAGAGAATCTGTCTATCAGATTTCATATGAAGGAGCTTGGAGAACTCAAACATTTTCTTGGACTTGAAATAGAGCAGAAAAGAGAAGGATTATTTCTGGGACAACAGAAATATGCACGAGATCTTTTACAAAAGTACGGAATGCTTAATTGCAAACCTATCTCAACTCCGATGGATCCGAATACAAAACTACGAGCAGATGAAGGAAAAAGTCTTCAAGATGTTACCATGTATCGAAAGATGGTCGAAAGTCTTATTTATCTCACACTAAGCCGGCCAGACATATCTTATGCAGTTGGAGTGGTTAGTCGATACATGAGCAATCCGAAGAAGCCTCACCTTGATGTTGTACGACGCATCTTAAGGTATGTTAAAGGCACTATCAACTTTGGTATTTTATACAAGAAAACAAAAGTATGTCACATGACTGGATATTGTGACGTCGATTACGCTGGAGACTATGATACACGACGGTCAACAACTGGATACATGTTTAGTCTTGGATCGAGAGTAATATCATGGTGTAGTAAGAGACAACCAACAGTATCCTTATCAAGCACTGAAGCAGAATATCGATCGGCAGCATCAGCAACACAAGAAATTACTTGGTTGAAACAACTAATGGAAGATCTTCATCAATCAACAGACTATCAAGTAGAGCTTTTCTGCGATAACCTATCAGCTATACGTCTAGCAGAGAATCCAGTCTTTCACGCAAGAACAAAACATATAGAAGTACACTATCACTATGTTCGCGAGAAGGTCCTTGAAGGGGAGATCAAGATGGTGCCAACAAAGACAGATGAACAGGTAGCAGATATATTCACCAAGAGCCTAAGTAAACCGAAGTTTACAAAATTCAGAGAAGCACTTGGAATGGTGTGCAAGACATCGTTGGAAGAAAATTTGCATTGAGGGGGAGTGTTAAAATACAATGCAAATTTAGAATAATATGGAATTAGTAAATGTATATGGGTAAAATATCTAGCTATTAATATGTATAAGAAAATATCAAGATATTAGAATATGAGAGAAAAATCTAGAAATTGAAATGTAAAAGAAAAATCTAGATATTTGTAGGTTGTAGAAATATCTAGATATTTATATATCCATGGAAATATCTAGGTTCTAGAATGTTCCATGGAGTAGTATAAATATGGGAGGAGATTTCATTTGTATTGTGTGAGAGTTGTGAGGAAGTAGAGAAGAAGTAAGGTGAAGAAGTAAAAGAAGAGTGTGAGTTAGTTCATAATATTGTAATTGTTTCTTTGTAATTATAAAAGTGTTCTTCGTTAAGTTTCCGGTACCGAACAATAATTCTCCAAAAGAGAACCCGACACACACCTCCCTTAACCGAAGGATTTCACCTTGCTCGCCACACACGTCAATTATCTCTCAATGAGATTTACCACATTACCACCTCGGTGGAAATTTCCAATCCAAACCATAAGTACAATTTATCCGAAATCGTACTCTACCACAAATCGACCAGAACTAGGTCTCGACAAAATTTCCGGATCTACCAAAAACATCATCCGAAATCTCACACTAAAACTTCCTCGTGCGGGAGTGTAACTCCCACACTTGGAACCACGTTCCAATATCACAACTTGTACACCCGTACAATGCTACCAAGGTAGACTTTACCAACAATTGGGTACACACGACCCATCACCACATCTTGCTCCAACCTTGAGCACACGATGGATTTCAAACCATCCTTAAACACTTCGAACGAAAAGTGTACTACGATTTCACAAACCATACCCTCGCAATCATCCAATTGCTTTAGTTTGTCAAATTTCACCTAGTCACTCATGTACCTAAGGGTTTCTCCAGGTACCCTAAGTACAATGTAACCACAACCCAATCGGAGTCGAACACCACGCTAGTAGGTATAAAAGAGGCACCTAATGTCGCGTCATAAAGACTCCATTACCAACACACATCGAGATTTAAAACACTCGATCTCAAGGGTTCCAACCAACCGACGAACCTCATGATTCATCACTTCATCATAAAAGCGAACACGCGCTTAACAACCAAACACCAAAACCATTTTCGTGGCTTGGTAGAAATGTTTCCCAAATACTAAGGAATGCTTGGTTGCACCAAGTCTTACGCCCTTTGCCCGTCAATCAAACATCAACATATGGTACTTCCTTTAGGAACGTCACCCACAACAATAACATGCACAACAAAAGGCATACTACACAAACTCAAACGGCACTTAATAAATAATCAAAAGACATATTTATTAAATTGAAACGTACCTTAACGTCTCCTTGCCATACCCATACCCGCTAACTTGGGACATTCCGACTTACGATGTCCTTCCTTTTGGCAATTGAAGCACACCATACTATCACCCTTTGGTACCGAACATTCCCAAGACTTGTGACCCCTCACGCCACAATTGTAACATCTAGCCGCACTAGAATCCGACATACCCGTTCGCGTACCACCCGTGCTCATACTCGGACCCTTAGCCCTCTTACTCGGAGCACTATAAGAAACGACCCTTCGCTCACTTGAAGGTTCACCCTTTTTCGATCGTGAATACGACTCGAAACCTCTAGCCAAGTTGAATAATTCCGAAAACGATTTCGCTTGACCCCGACTAATTTTACTTTTCAAGTCATCATTCAAGGTCTGATAGAAATCCCCCATCAACAAACGATCATTCCCCAAATACTCCGGACAAAAACGAGCCTTCGCCATAGACGTCGTCTTGAGAGTACTCAAATCCATAGATCCTTGTCGCAAATTTCGCAACTCATTACGCAATTCCCAGAACTCCTCGAAGAATTCCTCCTTAAAGTCATCCCACGATAAAGCCATAAACGTCTCGCCATCGACAAGATCAATCTTACCATCCAACCAATCCCTTGCCCAACCCCGCAACAAACTCGTAGCGAGTCTCGTCTTTCTCTCGGGAGGGCAATCAATAGTACGGAAACACCCTTCGACGTCCGAAATCCAAGTTGTGCTTACCAGAGGATCCGGTTTCCCGTCATACATCGGGGTTTTAGTCCTCATGAAGCTCTTAAGATAACGCTCCATTTCACTACTACCTTGAAGTTCGGAATACCTCCTTTCCATTCTTTCTTCCAACGCACCCATTTGCTCTGCAACGGCGGCCGCAACTCTAGTATTAAACTCCTCGTCATTCATCTCGATCTCGTTTCGCATCGCCATTCTAAAGAATGCAAAACGATTAGTCCATGAACGTATAAAACCATACGCACCACACCGCCCCATCTTGCTAAACACTCATCGTACATCACTTGTTTGACATGATTTGCACCCGTAATAAGGTTTGCAAGTCCTTATTACGCACACACGCCATATCAACTCGTTAGTACAATGACCGCTTCGCTCGATGATATAAACAAACACAAACAAAATTCTACGCGATATAAACACGCGCGAGAATTACACCACAACACAATAATATATTAATAATATCCGCATTACTAATATAAACGTTAGTCCACCTACAAACAAGGCACTAACTATAACCCATTTCGACCCGTAATCCTACAAGTCCCGCAACAAATTAAGCACACACAAAAGTCTAAGACTAGGCACCTATCTCAAGTCACCTAAATCCCTTAGACCATGCTCTGATACCACTTGTAACAACCCAACCCGTTAACCAATCAAAAACGCGAAATAAAAAAAAATTTAAAACTGATCTGGAGGGTGCACGGCGCGCACCACTGCCTGTGCGCGGCACGTACAAGGCCTGAGACAGTTCTGATCAAAATGTCCATTTTTCGCGAAAAGATCTTTGACTTCCCGACACTTTTAGACCAAACACTTTTCACAACAATTTATATTAGTTAAAACTAACACGTTCCAATAATAAAATGAGTTTTACGGGACCGGGCCCACATCGGCCGTTTTACGACTTTCGTACAAAATACAAGTTTCGACCCCACGACTTTTAATACAAAATAAAGCCGAGCATGGCGATTGTGGATATGCTACCCAATCCTAATCAATCCAAAAGCAAGATCTTCTAAAGCAACTATGCAAGTCCTCTAATCCTCGCGCTTACCCGAGCCACCATCCGCATGCAATCTATAAAAAGAGTCAACAACGAGAGGGTAAGCTAACGCTTAGTGAGTGAAAATATACTACATGCCAATTGGGTCATAATCATCACTAAACCCTAATTTTGACCCAAAGTCAAAACTAGTCAACCAAATAACCCTAAATGGGTTTCAATACTTCCATAATCACTAACTTAAGTGATTAAACCCAATTTCAAGTCCTAATCATGGCCAATTAGTTCACCAACCCAAAATCCACCAACAATAACAACAAACCCGATTACTAGCATCACTAAACTCACTCCAAGAGTTTAAATGGGTTTCTCATCAATTTAAGTTCAAACCCTAACTTGATTATCAAAACCAAACAATAAAATTCGGAGTTAGAACTTACCACAACCACCAAAACATAGCTAGGAACGAGGTGAACAACTTTAAAACCCGAGACTTTGATCAATTCAAGCTCCTTCTTCTCCAAAACCCCAAATCTCTCTCTAGAAATCTCCCCCTCTCTCTAGATAGTTTAGTGTGTGTTTGTGGATGTGAAAATGATCCAAAATTGGATCCAAACCAACTGATAAACTCTCAAATCCGGCCTCAAGTGAAAAGACCAAAAAGCCCCTCATTAAACTCTAATTTGAAAAGGTCAGATTTCTGTCGCAGACCCTCTGAACAGGTTCCGAGCTTCTATTCCATACTACGCTTCACCTACGATACGTACATCATTTAAAACTCTGTGTAAAATAAATATTGGGGTCTTACAATATTGACCCATCTATATAAATTATTTGGAACAACCATAGACACTCTATATGCTGTAATGATCGAGTTCGCTATACAGGGTTGAGGTTGATTCCAAAAATATATATACTTTGAGTTGTGATCTAGTCTGAGGCTTGTATACACTGGGTCGTGGATTGATCCAAGATAATTTATATTGATTTATTTCTGTACTGATAACTGTGGATAACTAGTTGTAGGCTACTAACGTTGGACAGCTAACTTAATAAACTTAAATCATTAAAACGTAATAAAAAATGTTGTGAATATATTTCAATCATACTTTGATATATATGTTACATATTTGTACTTCGAAATTTATATCATATCCGAAGGGTGTCCCGGAATGATGGGGATATTCTTATATATGCATCTTGTTAATGTCGGTTACCAGGTGTTCACCATATGAATTGAAATATATACATATATATCAAAGTATGTTCAAAATATATTTACAACACTTTTAATATATTTTGATGTTTTAAGTTTATTAAGTCAGCTGTCCTCGTTAGTAACCTACAACTAGTTGTCTGTGAAGACCCGTCCTAATCCATCCGGATGAAGTCCATACCGATTATAAACGATTCACAACAGTTGATTACATCGCGAGGTACTTGACCTCTATATGATACATTTTACAAACATTGTATTCGTTTTTGAAAAGACAATCTTTCATTACATCGAAAGTTGACGGCATGCATACATTTTATAATATCCAACTATAAATGACCTAATCCGTCATTTACTTAATAATCTCTAATGAACTTCAATGACTCGAATGCAACGTCTTTTGAAATATGTCATGAATAACTCCAAGTAATATCCTTAAAATGAGCTAATGCACAGCGGAAGATTTCTTTCAAACCTGAGAATAAACATGCTTTCAAGTGTCAATCAAAAGGTTGGTGAGTTCATTAGTTTAACATAAATAATCATTTCATCATTTTAATAGACCACAAGATTTTCATTTCTCATAAATATACGTCCCATGCATAGAGACAAAGTAACATTCATATGGATTGAACACCTGGTAACCGACATTCACAATATATATATAAGAATATCCCTATCATTCTGGGATCCTCCTTCGGACATGATATAAATTTCGAAGTACTAAAGCATCCGATACTTTGGATGGGGCTTGTTGGGCTCGAAAGATCTATCTTTAGGATTCGCGTCAATTAGGGTGTCTGTTCCTTAATTCTTAGATTACCAGACTAAATAAAAAGGGGCATATTCGATTTCGATAATTCAACCATAGAATGTAGTTTTGATCACATGTGTCTATTTCGTAAAGCATTTATAAAAGCAGTGCATGTATTCTCAGTCCCAAAATATATATTGCAAAAGCATTTAAAAAGGGAGTAATGAAACTCACGCATATAAATATTGTAAAACAGATAATAAAGCATTTCCATGTATTCGCAGCCCAAAAATGTAAAGAGTAAAAGGGATTCAGATGAACTCACCATACTGTATTTTGTTGTAAAAATACATATGACGTCATTTAACAAGTGTATGTTTGACCTTGGATTCACGAACCTATATCAAGTATATATATATTAACACATATGATCACATAATTCCTCCTACATAATATTTATATATTAAGTGTTGTAGTTATGTAAATATATACTTTATCTATATTTTATATCTTCAGTTATAATTTATATAATTATTTTGTAAATACTTAATATTCCTACATATAGTTATTTTACAATATATATATATATATATATATATATATATATATATATATATATATATATATATATATATATATATATATATATATATATATATATATATATATGTATATATATATATATATGTATATATATATATATATAGTTGATTTTATATCAAAAATTAGTAATTTGCTATATGAAGTATTTATATAATAAGTTATTATGTTTGTAGTAATAACAATAATACTAATGATAATAATAGTGATAATAGAAATAATGTAAATAAATTTATATATAAAAATCATGTTAATGAAAATAATAATAATGATAGTTATAATTTTAATTAGAAATACTAATTTTAGTGTTAATAATAATAATAATAATAATAAAACTAATAATAATAATAATAATAATAATAATAATAATAATAATAATAAAACTAATAATAATAATAATAATAATAATAATAATAATAATAATAATAATAATAATAATAATAATAATAATAATAATAATAATGATGATGATGATGATAATAATAAAAATATTATTAATATTTATAATACTTGTAATAATAATTGTAATACTAACATTAATAATTAATAATAATAATCTTAACAATAATATTAATGATCATAATAATGATAATAGAAATAAAAATAATTGTGTATACCCTTATAAACTTTTTCTAAAATAAAGAATTGTCATGGACAAGGCTCGAACTCGCAACCTCCCGCTCACGCACAAACCCTCCTTGCCATTGAGCTGTTTTGTTATTTTCAAAATAATTCCTAGTTTAATTTCTATAACTCGAAATTTTTCTGTTCCCATCTTCTCTTCTATCAGACTCATTTGAATCCAGCCCACCAAGATTAATATGGGTTTCGGCCCACACCAGAAATTAAAAGCCCAAGTATATATCGGCCAACTCATCAGTCCATTGATCCAATCTCAAAACAATTTAAAAGGGTTTCTGGTGTCTTCTGATTCCTTGATCCTTGATAGCCGTTATTAACAAGAAGGAGAAAAAAAAATTTCTCAGGTTATTAATTTTTATTATCATCGTTTAACTCTCATCATCAATAACATAATCATAGCCTCAACATTCATGTAATCCATCTTCATTTATCTCCTTACAGAATTATCATCTTCATTAATTATCAAGCTAGTCACTATTATCATCATCATCTTCAAAACGTTACTGTAGCAGCAGGAGTCGATCAATAATAGCAGCAGTTTGTATTGTTGGGTTTTAATTCATCTAGTGGGCTAACAGGCCCAATAACAGAAACTGGAAATGGAATTCATAGATGTAGCTGCACCCTTTGATTGAGCGACCCAGATGTAATAGTAGCAGAAAAATACGAGTAACTGTAAGGGTTTAGTGGTGATTTGAGGTTCGAACCGAAATAGAAAACAGAATGGGTGATCGTGGTGTTTAATAGTGGTAATAGGTGGTGAAGTGGGTAGTGATCGTTATGGTTTGTGGGTTTTGAACAGAAACTGACGTAACAGCAGTAATTATCCTATGTTTACGTTGTTCAAATGGACATGAAGTAGTAGAAAAAGAAACAGAAAAGTAGTAAACCTGATCGAGCAAATAATAGTAGGTTTGTTGTTGGTTTTCGAAGGAAGCAAGAAACATGAATGAAATCGTGACAGTATAGTTGCAGTTTCTTCATTAATGTTTGGTTTTCGAATATAGATCAAGAAGATGAAGAATTTTGAAGGTGACTGTTCGATGATTTATCTTAGACAGGAAAGAATTACACAGTAGTAGATTAATGGGTCGTGTGGGTATGTTTTATAGATGCAACCCCAACAATACAGCAGCTACAGTAGCAGTGGTTTACGAATGATTCAAGAAGATAATTTCAGCTTTATAACTTATGGTGGATGGTGGTTTGATTCATAGACAGGAAAACAATATACGGTAGGGTGGTTCTAATGGAAATATTGAAATGGGTTTGGTGGTTTAAACAAGAAGAAAATTGAGCAAATGAGTTTTTAAGTTCTTATCTCCATATGCATATGTCATATAGTTAAATTAAGATAAAAATCCAACTAGTAAAATAGTTAGTAGTATAATGAAAGGTATGCAAATTGATCTTGTTGTCAGGAAATCATTTGTGGTGTTAAGGGAATAGAAAATAGAAAGAAGAAAACAAATAGATAGATAGATGGATTGAGGCTTGATTCGGCATATGTATGTATAGGTGTAAAGTTTATCAATCAAGCATAGTAGAAAATCCTTTATCTTATATCTTACTCGATGTATGTAATATAGATATATATAAGAAGACATAGATAGATGGTGACTAGAAATTTAAAGAGTAATATAAATATAAATATAATAATACTAACACGGAGTAACAGTAATATATGTATATTTAGGTTTGTTGCAATGGAGTAGGTCCAAGAATATATATGAAACATAATAATAATAAAAATATATATATAAAAAATATACGTGTTGTGTTTGAATATCACAAAAAAAATGAAAAAGTAACTCTCTCCTCAATCATGTAAACGTGTAAGTATATATCAAGTGGAATGAAACTTGTTTAAAGACGATCGAATGACAAAAGTGTGTTACTTTTGTTTACTAAATAAATTCGAAACCATGTAAATATATTCAATATACTTCTTTTATATACATAGATATGTTTAATAATAATTATTATATTTTATCTTATTTTTCAATATTAATTCTAACAATTACATAATATATTACATTTCATATTATTATATACATACCTATATATGCATATTTATTTACAAATAGTTGTTCGTGAATCGTCGAAACTGGTCAAGGTTAAACGAATGAAATAAAACAGTTCAAAAATCTTGAGACTCAACCTAACAGACTTTGCTTATCGTGTCGGAATCATATAAAGATTAAGTTTAAATTTGGTCGGAAATTTCCGGGTCGTCACATTACCTACCCGTTAAAGAAATTTCGAGTAAGGTGGTCATGGCTAACAATAGGTATGTTTTCATGACTCATATAAGCTGATAAATAGAATTTTTATTACCATTGAGTAATATGGATAAGATAATTCGTTTACTTGAAGAGTATGAATGAAGTTATCACTAAATAGTGAAATGAGAAAGTCATGTTTCATCATAACTTTTGACTAGTCATGGTTGAATTTAGAAAATAAGGTTCGTCTTAACTTTTGACATCGTTTTGATTGAATTCCGGAATTCGAGGGATTTAAAGATAATCTATGAAATTTAAAAGATTTGATCCTTCGACTAATAAGGAATTTAATATCTCTATAATTAAATATGATGATCTGCCTCGATTACTCTGCCTGATATTTCCATTATAAATTAATTTCTTCCGTTCCATTACTTCTCACCACTCCCATTTTCTATATTTTAATTCATAGTTTCAAATCATCAGTCAATATGCTTCATCCAGTTTTAATTCTGGATATATTCCTGACTTTCATATCTGTCATCCTTCTTTTTAATCTTCCACCAGAAGAATTTGTTTACTTCTACTATTACCTTAGGTGATACTATTCTTAATTATACCGTGTCTTTATATTGCTATTCGTATTAATATCCATGACTTGTAACCTCCGTGTTGTTATTGGGCCTTATATTTTCTCTTATATGTTGGATCTCTTTACCTTTTTATTATCCTCTCGACCTCTAGTAAAGCGAGTAACGGTCCAGAATTCATAAGTATGAAGCTTCAAATGAACTTAATGTTCTAAACAAGAAAGAACGTAATCGTACGATTTGATTTGTCAAATTACCTGAATCACTGAAAATATAACTATCAAGAATATAGTTTCTTGATATGTTCAAAATTTAATTAGAATGAAAGAGTTATGTAACATGGCACATGATGATGTTATAATCTGTGAATCATCATGTTCCATTTAGAAACTCAGCATGACTTACTATAATATAATCACGTTGATCAAGTGTCATTATATTATACTGACTCATGCATCAGTTCCCAACATTACTTCAATAACATTCATATTTTAAGCTCGAAAGTTTATAAAATATGGAAACTAATACCAACTGTGAAGACCCGTCCTAATCCATCCGGACGAAGTCCATACTGATTATAAATAATTCACAACAATTGATTACATCGCGAGGTACTTGACCTCTATATGATACATTTTACAAACATTGCATTCGTTTTTGAAAAGACAATCTTTCATTACATCGAAAGTTGACGGCATGCATACATTTTATAATATCCAACTATAAATGACCTAATCCGTCATTTACATAATAATCTCTAATGAACTTCAATGACTCGAATGCAACATCTTTTGAAATATGTCATGAATAACTCCAAGTAATATCCTTAAAATGAGCTAATGAACAACGGAATATTTCTTTCAAACCTGAGAATAAACATGCTTTCAAGTGTCAACCAAAAGGTTGGTGAGTTCATTAGTTTAACATAAATAATCATTTCATCATTTTAATAGACCACAAGATTTTCATTTCTCATAAATATACGTCCCATGCATAGAGACAAAATAACATTCATATGGATTGAACACCTGGTAGCCGAAATTCACAATATATATATAAGAATATCCCCATCATTCCGGGATCCTCCTTCGGACATGATATAAATTTCAAAGTACTAAAGCATCCGATACTTTGGATGGGGCTTGTTGGGCCCGATAGATCTATCTTTAGGATTCGCGTTAATTAGGGTGTCTGTTCCCTAATTCTTAGATTACCAGACTAAATAAAAAGGGGCATATTCGATTTCGATAATTCAACCATAGAATGTAGTTTCGATCACTTGTGTCTATTTCGTAAAGCATTTATAAAAGCAGTGCATGTATTCTCAGTCCCAAAATATATATTGCAAAAGCATTTAAAAAGGGAGTAATGAAACTCACGCATATAAATATTGTAAAACAGTTAATAAAGCATTTGCATTTATTCTCAGCCCAAAAATGTAAAGAGTAAAAGGGATTCAGATGAACTCACCATACTGTATTTGTAGTAAAAATACATATGACATCATTTAACAAGTGTATGTTTGACCTTGGTTTCACGAACCTATATCAGTTATATATATATATTAACACATATGATCACATAATTCCTCCTACATAATATTTATATATTAAGTGTTGTAGTTATGTAAATATATACTTTATCTATATTTTATATCTTCAGTTATAATTTATATAATTATTTTGTAAATACTTAATATTCCTACATATAGTTATTTTATAATATATATATATATATATATATATATATATATATATATATATATATATATATATATATATATATATATATATGTAGTTGATTTTATATCAAAAATTAGTAATTTGCTATATGAAGTATTTATATAATAAGTTATTATGTTTGTAGTAATAACAATAATACTAATGATAATAATAGTGATAATAGAAATAATGTAAATAAATTTATATATAAAAATCATGTTAATGAAAATAATAATAATGATAGTTATAATTTTAATTAGAAATACTAATTTTAGTGTTAATAATAATAATAATAATAATAATAATATAATAAAACTAATAATAATAATAATAATAATAATAATAATAATAATAATAATAATAATAATAATAATAATAATAATAATAATAATAATAATAATGATAATAATAATAATGATGATGATAATAATAAAAATATTATTAATATTTATAATACTTGTAATAATAATTGTAATAATAACATTAATAATTAATAATAATAATCTTAACAATAATATTAATGATCATAATAATGATAATAGAAATAAAAATAATTGTGTATACCCTTATAAACTTTTTCTAAAATAAAGAATTGTCATGGACAAGGCTCGAACTCGCAACCTCCCACTCACGCACAAACCCTCCTTGCCATTGAGCTGTTTTGTTATTTTCAAAATAATTCCTAGTTTAATTTCTATAACTCGAAATTTTTCTGTTCCCATCTTCTCTTCTATCAGACTCATTTGAATCCCGCCCACCAAGATTAATATGGGTTTCGACCCACACCAGAAATTAAAAGCCCAAGTATATATCGGCCAACTCATCAGTCCATTGATCCAATCTCAAAACAATTTAAAAGGGTTTCTGGTGTCTTCTGATTCCTTGATCCTTGACAGCCGTTATTAACAAGGAGAAGAAAAAAAAAAATTCTCAGGTTATTAATTTTTATTATCATCGTTTAACTATCAAGCTAGTCACTATTATCATCATCATCTTCAAAACATTACTGTACAAGCAGGAGTCGATCAATAATAGCAGCAGTTTGTATTGTTGGGTTTTAATTCATCTAGTGGGCTAACAGGCCCAATAACAGAAACTGGAAATAGAATTCGTAGATGTAGCTGCACCCTTTGATTGAGCGACCCAGATGTAATAGTAGCAGAAAAATACGAGTAACTGTAAGGGTTTAGTGGTGATTTGAGGTTCGAACCGAAATAGAAAACAGAATGGGTGATCGTGGTGTTTAATAGTGGTAATAGGTGGTGAAGTGGGTAGTGATCGTTATGGTTTGTGGGTTTTGAACAGAAACTGACGTAACAGCAGTAATTGTCCTATGTTTACGTTGTTCAAACGGACATGAAGTAGTAGAAAAAGAAACAGAAAAGTAGTAAACCTGATCGAGCAAATAATAGTAGGTTTGTTGTTGGTTTTCGAAGGAAGCAAGAAACATGAATGAAATCGTGACTGTATAGTTGCAGTTTCTTCATTAATGTTTGGTTTTCGAATATAGATCAAGAAGATGGAGAATTTTGCAGGTGACTGTTCGATGATTTATCTTAGACAGGAAAGAATTACACAGTAGTAGATTAATGGGTCGTGTGGGTCTGTTTAACAGATGCAACCCCAACAATACAGCATCTACAGTAGCAGTGGTTTACGAATGATTTAAGAAGATAAATTCAGCTTTATAACTTGTGGTGGATGGTGGTTTGATTCATAGATAGGAAAACAATATACGGTAGGGTGGTTCTAATGGAAATATTGAAATGGGTTTGGTGGTTTAAACAAGAAGAAAATTGAGCAAATGAGTTTTTAAGTTCTTATCTCCATATGCATATGTCATATAGTTAAATTAAGATAAAAATCCAACTAGTAAAATAGTTAGTAGTATAATGAAAGGTATGCAAATTGATCTTGTTGTCAGGAAATCATTTGTGGGGTTAAGGGAATAGAAAATAGAAAGAAGAAAACAAATACATAGATAGATGGATTGAGGCTTGATTCGGCATATGTATGTATAGGTGTAAAGTTTATCAATCAAGCATAGTAGAAAATCCTTTATCTTATACCTTACTCGATGTATGTAATAGAGATATATATAAGAAGACATAGATAGATGGTGACTAGAAATTTAAAGAGTAATATAAATATAAATATAATAATACTAACACGGAGTAAAAGTAATATATGTATATTTAGGTTTGTTGCAATGGAGTAGGTCCAAGAATATATATGAAACAAAATAATAATAAAAAATATATATATAAAAAAAATATACGTGTTGTGTTTGAATATCACAAAAAAAAATGAAAAAGAAACTCTCTCCTCAATCATGTAAACGTGTAAGTATATATCAAGTGGAATGAAACTTGTTTAAAGACGATCGAATGACAAAAGTGTGTTGCTTTTGTTTACTAAATAAATTCGAAACCATGTAAATATATTCAATATACTTCTTTTATATACATAGATATGTTTAATAATAATTATTATATTTTATCTTATTTTTCAATATTAATTCTAACAATTACATAATATATTACATTTCATATTATTATATACATACCTATATATGCATATTTATTTACAAATAGTTGTTCGTCAATCTTCGAAACTGGTCAAGGTAAAACGAATGAAATAAAACAGTTCAAAAATCTTGAGACTCAACCTAACAGACTTTGCTTATCGTGTCGGAATCATATAAAGATTAAGTTTAAATTTGGTCGGAAATTTCCGGGTCGTCACATTGTCCACAGTTAGATGTACAGAAATAAATCGATAAATATTATCTTGAATCAATCCACGACCCAATGTATACGTATCTCAGTATTGATCACAACTTAAACTATATATATTTTGGAATCAACCTCAACCCTGTATAGCTAACTCCAACATTTACATATAGAGTGTCTATGGTTCTTCCGAAATATATATAGATGTGTCGACATGATAGGTCGAAACATTGTATACGTGTCTATGGTATCTCAAGACTACATAATATACAATACAAGTTGATTAAGTTATGGTTGGAATAGATTTGTTACCAATTTTCACGTAGCTAAAATGAGAAAAATTATCCAATCTTGTTTTACCCATAACTTCTTCATTTTAAATCAGCTTTGAGTGAATTAAATTGCTATGGTTTCATATTGAACTCTATTTTATGAATATAAACAGAAAAATTATAGGTTTATAGTCGAAAAAATAAGTTACAAGTCGTTTTTGTAAAGGTAGTCATTTCAGTCGAAAGAACGACGTCTAGATGACCATTTTAGAAAATATGCTTCCACTTTGAGTTTAACCATAATTTTTGGATATAGTTTCATGTTCATAATAAAAATCATTTTCCCAGAATAACAACTTTTAAATCAAATTTTATCATAGTTTTTAATTAACTAACCCAAAACAGCCCGCGGTGTTACTACGACGGCGTAAATCCGATTTTACGGTGTTTTTCGTGTTTTCAGGTTTTAAATCATTAAGTTAGCATATCATATAGATATATAACATGTGTTTAGTTGATTTTAAAAGTCAAGTTAGAAGGATTAACTTTTATTTTCAAACAAGTTTAGAATTAACTAAACTATGTTCTAGTGATTACAAGTTTAAACCTTCGAATAAGATAGCTTTATATGTATGAATCGAATGATGTTATGAACATCATTACTACCTCAAGTTCCTTGGATAAACCTAATGGAAATGAGAAAAATAGATCTAGCTTCAAAGGATCCTTGGATGGCTTGAAAGTTCTTGAAGTAGAATCATGACACGAAAACAATTTCAAGTAAGATTTCCACTCGAAATAAGATTGTTATAGTTATAGAAATTGAACTAAAGTTTGAATATGATTATTACCTTGTATTAGAAAGATAACCTACTGTAAGTAACAAAGGTTTCTTGATCTTGGATGATTACTTGGAATGGATTTAGAAAACTTGGAAGTAAACTTGCAATCTTGGAAGTATTCTTGATTTTATGAAACTAGAACTTTTGGAATTTATGAAGAACACTTAGAACTTGAAGATAGAACTTGAGAGAGATCAATTAGATGAATAAAATTGAAGAATGAAAGTGTTTGTAGGTGTTTTTGGTCATTGGTGTATGGATTAGATATAAAGGATATGTAATTTTGTTTTCATATAAATAAGTCATGAATGATTACTCATATTTTTGTAATTTTATGAGATATTTCATGCTAGTTGCCAAATGATGGTTCCCACATATTTTAGGTGACTCACATGGGCTGCTAAGAGCTGATCATTGGAGTGTATATACCAATAGTACATACATCTAAAAGCTGTGTATTGTACGAGTACGAATACGGGTGCATACGAGTAGAATTGTTGATGAAACTGAACGAGGATGTAATTGTAAGCATTTTTGTTAAGTAGAAGTATTTTGATAAGTGTCTTGAAGTCTTTTAAAAGTGTATGAATACATATTAAAACACTACATGTATATACATTTTAACTGAGTCGTTAAGTCATCGTTAGTCGTTACATGTAAATGTTGTTTTGAAACCTTTAAGTTAACGATCTTGTTGAATGTTGTTAACCCATTGTTTATTATAACAAATGAGACGTTAAATTATTATATTATCATGATATTATGATATATAATATATCTTAGTATGATATATATACAGTTAAATGTCGTTACAATGATAATCGTTACATATATGTCTCGTTTCGAAATCATTAAGTTAGTAGTCTTATTTTTACATATGTATTTCATTGTTAATACACTTAATAATATATTTACTTGTCATTTAACATAATTAACCAAGTGTATCAATATCTTAATATGATTCATATGTACCTAGTAAGACGTTGTTATAACGATAATTGTTATATATATCGTTTTCGAGTTTCTTAAATTAATAGTCTCATTTTTATGTATATACACTCATTGTTAAAATACCTAATGAGATACATACTTATAATAAAATCATGTTAACTATATATATAACCATATATATGTCATCGTATAGTTTTTACAATTTTTAACATTCGTGAATCACCGGTCAACTTGGGTGGTCAATTGTCTATATGAAACCTATTTCAATTAATCAAGTCTTAACAAGTTTGATTGCTTAACATGTTGGAAACACTTAATCATGTAAATAACAATTTAATTTAATATATATATAAACATGGAAAAGTTCGGGTCACTACACCAATGATGCACCATCACATAGGAACATGTGTTTAGCCACTCGTTCTACAAAACAAAATTCATGGTTATAGCATCACCGGATGTAACACCTGAATTAAAAGGGTATCAATCACCTAGTCTCTAAAGATCTAGTTAATGGTATTCCTAGCTTTCAGTATGATAAGCATCATGTATGTCGATCATGTGCGATGGGTAAGCTGAAATGGACTAATCATCCGCTTAAGCGAAACACCAGTACTTCATCATCTTTGAAATTATTGCATATGGACTTATGTAGACCCATGAGGGTTTCTAGCCACGGTGGCCGGAAACATGTGCTTGTTATTGTAGATGACTATACACGATTTAGATTGATTTTTCTTTTGAGGACTGAATCTGAAACCCCCGCCATTATCATTGAGTTCATCCAAAAGAGTCAACACTCTTTTAACAAACATGTTAAGAGCATCCGAACCGATAATGGGACGTAATTTAAGAATGACCTACTTGATAGTTATTTGAAAGACTAAGGCATTGAAAATCAGTTCTCTGCTGCACGAACCCCTCAACAGAATGGGGTAGTCGAACGACGTAATTGTGCATTGTGCGAGGCAGCTCGAACGATGCTTGCTTACTCCAAACTACCTCCAAAAATGTGGGGGGAGGCAATTTGAACTGCATGTTATACCCAAAATCGTTGTATCATTCATAAACATTTTGACAAAACTCCTTATGAGTTACTATATGGTAGACGTCCAAATGTCAAATATTTTCTTGTCTTTGGTTGTATATGCTATGTGCTTAACGATTTTGACAGCCTCGGAAAGTTTGATCCTCTTGGCGATCAGGCCATATTTCTCGGTTATTCTTCGAACAAAGTTGCTTATTGTGTCTATCACAAATAGACAAAGACGATCAAGGAAAGCATCAATGTCAAGTTCGATGAATTTTCGGGAATGGCTTTTGAACAACTCAGTTCAAAACCTGATCCTAGCCTGGCTACTACTTCTTCCGCGCAAAATTCAATTTTCTTAAAGATGGGTGTTTCGACGGTTACAACAGAGGAACTAGATATCTTATTTTATAGTCTTTATGCTCCTCAATGGAATTCAAATATTCAAGCCGTACCGGTTACACCATCACAGCAACTACTGTGGAGATTCAACCAAGTCTCTATGATGAAGATACAACATCAACTAACTCACCTGTTGCTTCTTCATCCTCCCTCCCATCTCCTGATGATCATCTTGAACCAATTGAAGATATATCCATTGATACAACTCCATTTATTTCTCCAGATACTCAAATGAATCCATTAGACAATGTTACATTAGCACCAGAGGATCATGGCTCAATGTCAACAACGGTTGATGTTTCAATGGAAACTACTGATGTACAACCTCTTCCACATAACAATCGATGGACTAAAAGTCATCCAATTGATCTTATCATTGGTGATGCATCTGCTCCAGTTTCAACTCGAAGGGCTACTCGGAATATGTGTTTATACACTGCCTTTCTTAGTAAGATTGAACCAACAACAGTTGCTCAAGTTTTACTAGATCCGAACAGGGTGGTAGCAATGGAAGAGGAGATCAATCGGTTTGATCTTTTGAAAGTATGGCGATTAGTTCCAAGACCAGCGGGTCAACGACCAATCGGGGTTAAGTGTATTTTCAAGAACAAGAAGGATTCTGATGGAATTGTGGTTAGAAATAAGGCACGTCTTGTGGCCAAGGGATATCGACAACAAGAGGGTATTGATTATGATGAAACGTTTGCTCCGGTTGCTAGGATTGAGGCTATTCATTTATTCCTTGCATTTGCTTCTCATATGAAGTTCACGGTGTTTCAAATGGATGTCAAAACTTCTTTTCTAAATGGTTATCTTCAAGAGGAAGTATATGTTGATCAACCAGAAGGCTTTGTCGATCCCATTCATCCAAACCACGTATACTACTTGGAGAAAGCTTTGTACGGTCTAAAGCAAGCACCGCGTGCATGGTACGAGACCTTAACAAAGTACTTGCTGGATAATGGCTTCTCTCGTGGAACGATTGATACAACGCTCTTCATCCGTAAAAACAACGGTCACATTCTCTTAGTTCAAATTTACGTTGATGATATTATTTTTGGTTCCACATCCCCGGCCCTTTGCAAAGAATTTGGTGTAACACCCCGTTTTCTTCATACATGTCTTAAGGTATTTATTTAATTGTTTGAACATTTATAGTTCGCTTGTTTATGTGATTAAATGATTTAAAGTGTTAACTTGATGTATACGATATATATTTATATATTACGTTTGAGAATGGATGTGTGTGTAAGTATATGCATGGGTTTTGATGGTGTTAAGTCGTGTAAAGCTTTATGGTGAAGTTTAGATGTATACAAGAGGCGAGAACGAAGGGTACAAGTCGTGTAAATCATAGTGGGTTTTTGATGTTAAAAATTGGTCAGTTGGCGGCCATTGTCGCGCCGCGAAGGAGGGAGTCGCGCCGCGACGTTGTACTAGAATCTGAAATCAGAAGTCGAAGCAAACAACTCAAATTTTGTGTGTATCGCCGCACCACGGCAAATTGGGGTCGCGCCGCGACCTTACTGGCAGTCTGACTCCGATTTTAGCTTTTTAAAGAGGGAGTCCAAGGGTATTTTCATCTTTTTGCTTGTGGACCAGATTTGTGGCACAAATATCAGCCACTTATCTCTTTTAATTCATTTTTCCTTTCTCTTTTCTTTTCATTTTCTCTTCCAAAACACAAAACTCATTTAGATTTAAAGTGAGATTCGAAGTTGAAGAGTTGCGATTCGATCTTTGGAGTAAGAAGTAAATTTGTTCTCCTCATTCTTAACCACGACCTAATAGTGTTGGTAACTCTTAACTCCATGTTTTGAGTTTTAGTTAATTTATGGCTAGGGTTTGTCCATTGGAGGCATGTAAGACCCATTTGGGGACTTAATGGGTGAATTTGGGTTAATTCGATGCAACGAAACCCAAATGGTGTTAATCTAGGGTTTGGTCATGAATATTGAGAATTGTAAGTGTTAATTGTGTTGTTAGTCACTAATACACTTGTAAAATGATGAAAGATTATTAATGGGTTAAGTTTGACCAAAACTTGCAAGACTAAATGTTAAAATGGGTCAAATGGGTAATGGTTGACCTAGTTGGGTGAGATGGGTATGAAGTACCCATAAATTGTGTTTGTTGGTGCTAGTAGACTCTAATCACTAGCTTTTAGTGATTTATGATGAGTTATGGCCATTAATGGGCGGTGTTAGTGGATAGGAGTCATTTAATGTTTTTAGGACATTAAATGCCCAAGGGGAAGTGTTGGTGGTTAGTCCACTAGAGTTGTATGTTAATTAAATGCATAATGTGATAGGTGCATTACATTGAAGGTTGCGAGCTTGATTTCCTAGTTCACCAAAGGCGATAAGGTGAGTGGAGTAATTATACGTATGTGTATATGGCGTATTTATTTGTGAATGTTATGGTATAAACCATCGAGCCGGTAGTGCCATAACATGTATGTGATGAGTATCAAAGTGTGAACCACGAGCCGGTAGCACTATAAAATTATGATGTGAACCACGAGCTGGTAGAATCAAAGTGTGAACCACGAGCCAGTAGCACTATAAAATCATGATGTGAACCATCGAGCCGGTAGCATCAAGTGTGAACCACGAGCCGGTAGCACTATAAAACAAAGTGTGAACCATCGAGCCAGTAGCACTATAAAAGAGTATGACTCAAATGCGTATGGTGTGAACCACGAGCCGGTAGCACCATAGCGTTTATAGTTAACCATATGGGTGGTTTGTTGATTGTTTAGCATATTATATATATATATATTGCGTTGAGTATATGCTAATGCGGTTTTGTGATATCATACAACTTGTTAGTATTACGAGTATGATGGCATGCTAATTGAGTTACAAGTTCGTATGAGGTATTTGGTGGGTGCGATTGCAAATAGATGGGTTATATATGTGTATGTATAATTGTTGCACTCACTAAGCATTTTTCTTACCCCTCTCGTTGTTTACATTTTTAGGTGCGAATACGGAGAAAGGGAACGGGGTTATTGGTCATTAGATTCATATGATGATTGCTAGTTGAAGCTTTTGGAGGACGACCTAATGTTTTTGGGTAGTTTAGCCCCAAACCATGCTCGGGTGTAGTTTGGATTAAAACTATCATTTTAAATGGGTCGAATTTGTATTACATTTGATTAATGGCCTTAGTGCCTTTTGTAAACATTAAACTTGTTGTACGTTTTAATGGGTTGTATGGAATGGTTTATATCATTCCAATGGCGCGTTAATGATTGTTACTATAAAAAAAAAATTATCCGGTTGAATACGAGTTGTGTTGTTTCAAGTGGTATCAGAGTATGGTCTAAAGGAATTAGGTGACTTGAGATAGGTGCCTAGACTTAGACTTTATTGTGTATGCGCTTTATGCGGGACTTGTAGGAGACGGGTCGGACCGGGGATTGGTTAGTGCCTAGGTTTAGGTGAGCTAACTATGCGCTAATTATTTTGTGTTGTGTTTTGCAATCATCAAGCGAGATAGACGTTGTACTAGCGAGTTAACGCGACGTGCTCGCGTAACAATGATTAGCTACCATTGTTACGGGTTCAAATCGTGTCAAACAAGCGATGTATGACGATTGTTGAGCAAGATGGGGTGGCGTGAGATGTACTTATATGGTTTTATGTAAAGTCCTTTTGTTTCATTGTTTAACCTATTTCTGTTTTATAGTATGAAGACGAGAAATGGACCCGAAAACAATGACGGAGGTACGAGCGAGGACCTCGAATTCACGGCCAAAGTTGAGGCCATCTTTAAAAAGCAAAAGCGGACTTTCTTGAGGACGTCCGAAGGGTCTTCCAAGATTCAGTCGATGGGCAATTACCAATTTAATTAATGAACGAATGAAGGCCACGATCGAAGAGGCACTTGACGCTAGAAATATTTATCCTCGTGGTGAAGGTGGTGAGGGTAACGGTGGACATGGAAGGCAGGACTTCCATTACAAAAATTTCAAGGATGCCCAACCTCCTATGTTTAATGGAGTGAGGGACCCGGTAAAAAGTACATATTGGATCTCCGACATTGAGGGGGCTTTCCGTACCGCAGAATGTCCTCCCGAGAAGAAGGCGAGGTACGGTTCTAGCATGTTGCGTGAAGAGGCGAAGATGTGGTGGGATGATTAAATCTAACTATATGGGGAAGAGCAATGCATGAGCTTGACGTGGGAGGAGTTTAAAAAGGAATTTTTCAACGAATACCGAACTCCTTCCGACCTTGATAAAATCCGAGACGAGTTGCATAATTTGCAACAAGGTTCAATGGACTTGGTTACTCTCAAGTCTACCTTCTTGGCAAAGACTCGTTTTTGTCAAGAGTATGTTGGTGATGATCGCAAGTTAATGCAAGATTTCTACCGTACCATGAACGATGAGTTGAAGGGTAAGATTAGCCGGGGAATGGCTAAGTCTTTTGATGAATTATTTGATTTGGCTCGGGGTTTTGAGCCGGAGATTCCAAAAAGGAGTGATTTCTCTTTTTCTAAGAGAAAGTTTGAAGGTTCAAGTCATTCGAACTTTTCAAACAAAAAGTTTAAGAAAGGGTCCGAAAGTGTTAATAGCGTGAAGAAAGGTGGTTCTTTGAGTTATGGACCCACGTGTTTTAATTGTAATCAAAGGGGGCACTTGGCCCGTGATTGTACCAAGGTGCTGAGAAAACTTACTTGTTATAATTGTGGTAAAGAAGGGAACCGAAGGCCGGAGTGTCCCGATTTGAACACCGGTCATGTTAAAAAGTTGGAGAAGGCGGCGGGTACGGCTCGGGGACGTAATTATTTGATGACCCACGATGAGGCCACACAATCCAACGAAGTCGTCTCAGGTACTTTCATGGCTAACTCTAATACGGCAAGGATACTATTTGATAGCGGTGCTAATTTATCGTTTGTGTCTCCGCGATTTGTGTCTAAGCTTGATAAACCACTAGCTAAGTTAAGTCATCCGGTAGAAGTTGAAATAACGGATGGTAAGACGGTTCTAGGGGTTGATGTTTGTAATGATTGTGATATTGTGTTCGGTTCCGAAATGTTTAAAATTGATCTTATCTCGATGACGTTGGGTGAATTTGATATCGTCGTTGGTATGGATTGGCTCGATCGTTATAGAGCCAATATTGCATGCCATGAAAAGTCTATACGTGTTAAGACCCCAAGTGGGGGAGAGTTAATTATTCATGGCGAGAGACGGAGAAGACTTGTGCCATTATGCACTATTGCACGGGCACGTCATTTTCTTACTAGTGGTGGCATGGCTTTTCTTGCTCATGTGGTTGATACTCGTGAGGAGCCACCATCCATTCGTGAAATTCTGGTGGTTAATGAGTTTGTTGACGTTTTTCCGGATGAGTTGTCGGGTGTTCCGGCGGAAAGACAAGTTGAATTTCGCATTGAGTTGATTCCGGGTGCTACTCCCATTGCTAAAACTCCTTATCGTTTAGTACCGACCGAAATGCAAGAATTGTTAAATCAAACCCAAGAGTTGTTCGAGAAGGGTTTTATTCGACCGAGTGCTTCGCCATGGGGCGCTTCGGTTTTATTCGTGAAGAAGAAGGATGGTAGTATGCGGATGTGCATCGATTATCGGGAGTTGAACAAAGTTACGATCAAGAATCGTTATCCGTTGCCTCAGATTGACGATTTGTTTGACCAACTCCAAGGTGCAACGTATTTCTCTAAGATTGACCTACGGTCCAGCTATCATCAAATGCGGGTCCGTGAGGAAGATATTGAGAAAATGGCTTTCCAAACGCGTTACGGGCATTTTGAGTTTGTAGTTATGCCTTTTGGTCGTATGAATGCAACGGCGGCATTCATGGATCTTATGAACCGAGTGTTCCAAACTATGTTGGACAAGTCGGTGATAGTGTTCATTGATAACATACTTGTCTATTCGAAGAGTATGAAGGAACATGAACATCATTTGAGTGGTGTGTTGAAGACGTTGCGGAAGGAGAAGTTGTATGCTAAGCTCTCCAAATGTGAGTTTTGGCTAAGGGAAGTTCAATTCCTTGGTCATATTGTGAATAAAGAAGGTATACAAGTAGATCCGGGGAAGATAGAGATGGTGAAGAGTTGGGGACAACCGACTACGCCTACGGAAATCTGAAGTTTTCTCGGATTGGCCGATTATTATCGTCGGTTTATCCAAGACTTTTCTAAGATTGCTTCTCCATTGACGAAGTTGACGTGAAAGAATGCGAGATTTAATTGGGAAAATGAGCAAGAAATTTCTTTTCAATTGTTAAAAGAGAAGTTGTGTCAAGCTCCGGTGTTAGTGTTGCCGAAAGGTGTAGAAGACATGACGGTTTATTGTGATGCTTCATTAAATGGGCTCGGTTGTGTTCTAATGCAAAGAGGTAAAGTCATCGCTTACACCTCTTGACAATTAAAGGAACACGAAACGAGATATCCGACTCATGATCTTGAGTTGGCGGCGGTGGTACACGCGTTGAAAATTTGGCGCCATTACTTGTATGGTGTTAAGTGTACGGTTTATTCGGATCATAAGAGTTTGAAACATCTTTTTGATCAACAAGATTTGAATTATTGCCAACGTAGATGGATGGATGTGGTAAAAGACTATGATTGTGAAATACTTTATCATCCGAGCAAGGCGAATGTGGTCGCGGATGCGTTGAGTCGAAAGAGTCAACATCCAGCGATACGAGTAGGATCGTTACGCATGATTATTACAAATGGTTTCCTTGTAAAGCTTGGTGAGATTCAAATTGAAGCTTATGTTAATAATAAACATGAAGAACGAATCGTGGGGCAAACGGAGTCTATTACCTTAAGTCTGCATGGTGTGTTGTCCTTTCAAGGACGAGTGTGGGTGCCTAAAATGGGTGATCACCGACGAGTGCTACTTGATGAAGCACATAAGTCAAAGTATTCCATTCACCAGGGCGCGACAAAAATGTACCTTGATTTGAAGAAAGAGTATTGGTGGCCGGGCATGAAACGTGATGCTGTTAAATATGTTAAACAATGCGTCACGTGTTTGCAAGTTAAAGCCGAACACCAAAAGCCGTATGGTATGTTGCAACCGTTAGAAATCCCGAAATGGAAATGGGAGCACATTACAATGGATTTCATCATGAAGTTACCAAAGACGGCGAGAACTCAATTTGATTCGATTTGGGTGATAGTAGATCGTTTGATGAAGAATGCTTTGTTTCTTCCCATTCAGGAAGCGATATCGTCAGAGACATTGTCTAAGTTGTTTATCAAGGAGGTGATATCGAGACACGGGGTTCCTATATCTATCCTTTCTAATCGAGATACCCGTTTCACATCTCGGTTTTGGGAAAAGTTTCATGAAGATATGGGTACACAATTGAAATTGAGCACGGCGTACCATCCTCAAATGGATGGTCAAACCCAACGTAAGAATCAAACATTGGAGGATATGTTACGGGCGTGTATTATCGATTTTGGTGGTAGTTGGGATGAGCACTTGCCTTTGGTGGAATTCTCGTACAATAATAGCTATCATGCTAGTATTGGAATGCCACCGTATGAGATGCTTTATGGGCGAAGGTGTCGAACTCTCATTTGTTGGGGTGAAGTGGGTCAAAGAGAAATCGGGAGCACCGATTTGGTTTTAGAGATGAATAGCAAGATTGATATGATTCGGGCTCATTTGAAAAAGGCTCAAGATAGACAAAAGTCGTATGCCGACAAACGAAGGCGACCGATTGAATTTCAAGAGGGGGACATGGTGATACTTAAAGTTTCACCATGGAAAGGTGTTATTCGGTTTCCAAAATGAGGAAAGTTAGCTCCTTGGTTTATTGGTCCTTTTAAGATTTTAGCTCGTGTTGGTGAAGTGGCGTATCATTAGGAATTACCCGAAGAGCTTGTGGGAATCCATAATACATTTCATGTTTCCCATCTCAATAAGTGTCTTGCGGATGATTCTTCATGGGTACCATTAGACGAGATTGAATTAAACAACAAGTTAGAGTATATTGAGAAGCCAATTGCTATACTCGATGAAAAGGTAAAGAGGTTGAGACATAAAGAGGTGAGAACTTTTAAAGTTCAATGGAGTCATAGTAAAGGATCCGAGTTTACATGGGAACCCGAAGAGTTTGTATTGGTGTATCTTCCGGCTTGTCATGCGGCTTGGATCGCGAGGACGCGCTCTGATTCAAGTGGGGGAGAGTTTAACACCCCATTTTCTTCATACGTGTCTTAAGGTACTTATTTAATCGTTAGAACGTTTATAGTTCGCTTGTTTATGTGATTAAACGATTTAAAGTGTTAACTTGATGCATATGAGATATATTTATATATTACGTTTGAGAATGGATGTGTGTGTAAGTATATGCATGAGTTTTGATGGTGTTAAGTCGTGTGAAGCTTTATGGTGAAGTTTAGATGTATACAAGAGGCGAGAACGAAGGGTACAAGTCGTGTAAATCATAGTGGGTTTTTGATGTTAAAAATTGGTCAGTTGGCGGCCATTGTCACGCCGCGGAGGAGGGAGTCGTGCCGCGACGTTGTACTAGAATCTGAAATCAGAAGTCGAAGCAAACAGCTCGAATTTTGTGTGTATCCCCGCGCCGTGGCAAATTGGGGTCTCGTCGCGACCTTACTGGCAATCTGACTCCGATTTTAGTTTTTTAAAGAGGGAGTCCAAGGGTATTTTCGTCTTTTCACTTGTGGACCCGATTTGTGGCACCAATATCAGCCACTTATCTCTTTTAATTCATTTTTCTTTCTCTTTTCTTTCCATTTTCTCTTCCAAAACACAAAACCCATTTATATTTAAAGTGAGATTCGAAGTTGAAGACTTGCGATTCGATCTTTGGAGCAAGAAGTAAATTTGTTCTCCTCGTTCTTAGCCACGATCTAATAGTGTTGGTAAGTCTTAACTCCATGTTTTGAGTTTTAGTTAATTTATGGCTAGGGTTTGGCCATTGGAGGAATGTAAGACCCATTTGGGGACATAGACGCAACGGAGATAATAAACACTAGTTTGACTCACGAGCAATACTCCCGAACCATACCCATAACCTCCATAGCTATAACCCAGAATTTTCTTAGCTCTATCACGTTCGAAAAATAATTTCGAAATCTCTCGGACAGCACTCCGTCGTAATATTTTATGTATACTAATAATATCTTGAAATAATACGGAGTAAATATATATATGTAAATCGATTGAGAGAGTTTAGTGAAAAATATTTTCAAATTTCCATGAAATAATGAAACCTATTGAATTCTATTTAAAATAGACTTTTAAATTATTAAAGTGAATTATTAAAGTATGAATTATTAAAGTGAATTATTAAAGTATGAATTATTAAAGTGAATTATTAAAGTATGAATTATTAAAGTAAATTATTAAAGTATGAATTATTAAAGTGAATTATTAAAGTTAAAGTAAAGTAAAAATAAAGTAAAGGTAAAGTTTAAGTATAGTAAAAGTAGAAAACTATATACGTATAATACGCGTATAAATATATATAATATTAATTTAAATTGTTATATATATTTAATAAAATAAAATATAAATATCGTTATCTTCATACTGGTTAAGTAATGAGTTGTCAAAAGTGGTTCTAGATATTTATAAAAGTTATATACATTTTAATAATAAAGTTCTTTTTAAACTGAAAAAGTTTTTGTACGTTTGAAACTAAATCAAATAAATATGATAATTTTATTTTCCAAAACTAAATATATTTAAGAATCATTTTGTTTAAAGGTTAAAATAATGGAAATCGTTATATCATAATACGTTTTAGAAAAGTACAATCATATATATTCATAATAGGTTTCAAGTTTTTAAATTACAGTCTGTTGGTGAAGTATGCGATAAAGTCCAAAGGTTAAATAAACGTATGAAATCATTTTAATGAAAAATGTCGAGTTACCTAACTTGTCGATATCCAACATCTAAGTTATTTACACTCCACGTTCTTACTTATAAATCACTTTACCATTTTTCGAATGTTGTTAAAAAGAATAGATTTCTTAAATCACAGTGGACCTCATAACATTGACCTGTAATCATATCACAATGTATCTGATAAATCAATCATTTGATATTATCTTCTAACTCCATCGATAAACATATTGAAACAAACACATTCATGTAAAGTATTATACGTTTAATACTTTATTAATATTCTCAAGTTATAATATATATATACATATTTATTTATATATAACAGTTCGTGAATCGTCTGAATTTGGTCGAGGTTATAATGAATGTATGAACACAATTTAAAATTCTTGAGATTTAACTTAACAAACTTTGCTTAACGTGTCGGAATAATATAAAGATAAAGTTTAAATTTGGTTGGAAATTTCCGGGTTGTCACAGTACCTACCGGTTAAAGAAATTTCGTCCCGAAATTTGAATGGGATGGTCATAGCTGACAATAAGTATGTTTTCATGACATATACGAGTTGGAAATTAGAGTTTTATTATCATCAAGTAATATAGATAAAGCAATTTGATTTTTGTGAAGAGTATGAGTGAAGTTATCACAAAAGAATGATATGAGTAAATGCACGTTCTTTTTAACCAATGACATAGTCACGGTTGATTTCCGAAATTCAAGGAATTTAGAGAAAATCTTCGTAATAAGATTTGGTTCTTCGGTAATTAAGGAAGTTAGGATCCGCTTTGATTAAATGCGATATTCTGTTTTGATTTCTCTGTCGGATATTTTACTATATATCCACCCCCTTCGTTTCCTTATTTCCACAACTCACACCTTTTATTCTTTCTCCCCCAATTCATACTTTATAGCATTCGCTAATATGCTCCATCCAGTTCTGATTCTTGATATACTCCTAACTTTCATATCTGTCATTCTTCTTTTTCATCTGCCGCCGGAAGAATCTATTTACTTCTACTATACTCTTGGTTTTATAGTGTTTTTAGTTCTCCCGTGTCTTTATATTGCTATATGCATCGATATATGGTTTGTAATTTCTAGGTGGTTGTTGGGTTTTATATCTTCTCTTATATTTCAAAGTCCCTGCTTCTGTCTTCTATAATCATTGTCATCCACAGTTAATACTCCCTCCTATTTGCTGCGATTTATATTCCAATTTCTATTTTGGAGCTTTGTCCTTTCGTTTCTTCTTCTTGCGATTAAGCATCGCTTGTAATGGTCCATAATTCGCAGATATAAATTTCAGAATGAACATTGTTAATGTTTAAAGAAGGAAATGGTAATGGCACGGTCTTGATTTGTTAAATTACCAGAATACCCTGGAAAAGACCGAATCATCAAGAAATATTTTCTTAATACTTTAGAGGTTAAATAGAATATAAGAGTCAAGTAACATGGCACATGATGATGTTATGATATGTGAATCATCACGTTCCATTTAAAAACTCAGCATGACTTACTGTAATATAATCACGTTGATCAAGTGGCATTATATTATAGTAACTCATACTTCAGTTCCCAACACTACTTCAATAGTATACATATTTTAAATTCGAATTTTTCAGAATTTAGAAACTAAAATAGTTTCTTTTATGATGTAATACAGATAGTGCAAAGAGATAAATGATTTCGAATAACAATAGTTATGAAGATATCTTCAGAAACATTGAAGATATTTATAATGAAAGATATGATGATATCTTAGAATATCTAAGATCAGAGGATGATGAAGAATATTATTCACAAAGGTTTAGAGTCAAGAGTAAGGTATTTGATAATAATTTCAGCAGACACTGGATCATTTAGATTTTTTGAAGGCAGGTTTGGTCTTTGTGATTTGTCCACAGCCTCCTTCATGGTTTGCTTAATCTGTTTTCCAGTTCCAAACCTTCTCTTTTTCTGAGCTTTTCCAACACACTATCCTTTATTATCAAACTTTTGACTGTTAAGGTCGTTTATAGTTTTTGCTGCTTCATCGGCATTTTCCAAACTTCGGAGAACTAGTTCGCAGTTTAGGGTGTTTTTCAGAAACTTCACATTCAAAGTATATAAGTCTAGGAGATAGACGTTATATATACATCTATAACCGTTGGCGGAGACATGCTGCAAGATTTCAAAGTACTGATTGCTGATTCCCAGTAATTGGCATGACAATTCTTGTTACAAGATGCGGATGAGTAAATGATGGGGTTTCGATAAATATAAAGACTTTTTGGAATGTCAAAGATCAGTGAAGTTGTTGGTAAGTTTATTTCTAATTTGGTGAGACATAAAAGATTCTCCGGTAATGATGACGAAAGGACAACATCTATATCAAGGTTATAATAAGACTGTTTCAACTGAAAAGTCGAAGTTGACTTGCTGAAGCTGTAACAAAACTGACTAATTTGAAAAGGAATCGCAAAGTTATTTTTGCTAATAAATGCCAAAGGGTCTGACACGGATACGTGTTAAATTATGACTCTGGTTTCGAGAGCTTTTCAGATGCAAGACTGTGGTTAATATGTGGTTGGATCATCATCTCGATTGTTCATTATTTGAAGTGTCTTCAGGAATTTCGAAGGGTTTTGAACACAGATTGTAATCGTTAATATACATATGATGTTCTAACATAGTTTTGAAGTCAAAGTATAGCTTGTGAAAGATGTAAGGATCTAAGAGTGATGATTTTGGTCATATCTCGAGTTGAATTCTGAGATTTCAAAATCAGAATATGTAATTAAATTTTGAATGAGTATGGTTGTTTTGATTTCTATAAAATAATGTATATTGTTGTAAAAGTAGGGAGTATAATGGATGATTTGCTGAATCAGATTCGAAGAATGTAACATATTAATTGTGAATTTATATATCTCTCGGGTATTACCTACCCGTTAAATAAAAATTTCACAATTAATATTTTGTACAAAAGAATTTTATTAGTCTTTATGAAAATATATATATATGTATATTTTCTTTAGATGTAACATAGATTTAATGAGTTAATGTTAAATTAAACTCATTTGATTTACGGTTGAAACTAGATTTGAATAATCCCTAAAGGCTTTAAAAATTACATAACTTTTACGGAGTATTTCTTTAATGACATTGAAATTATGAATCAATACTTCGTTATTTGTTGATGTATGATGTTCGGTTCGTGGAATTCTTGTGAATTTCGCAAAGTACGAATGATGTTATTTGAAAAGTTTCGAGTATATCGATGATGAAAGTGTAAAATCAAACATATATTTGAATAATACACTTGATTTATTATGAGATGGAATTTATTGAATTAAAACAGAGATTGTAGTTAATGATGGTTAAGTTGTTAAGGAAGGATGTACATCTTAGCATATTTGTAATATGAATTTAATCGAGTAGTATTTACCCTTATTTAATTCATACATAATAGCTTAGTACGAAAGATTTATTTTGATCTCAAAATTTATATATAAATAATATACATATAATTTCTTCAAAGGGAATGAGTTAATACTTTATAACTCATTGATACAATATACGCGTTATTGATTCGTAATGATGTCCACAGTGATTCTTGAACTGACGGAGTTTGTGATGTTATAGGTGCTACTGATTCTGATGACACTGACGACACTGACTGTGATGGTGATGCTACGGTACTGTTGATGCTGTTGGTAAAACAAGCCTAGCTTATAATCACGCATCATTCTTGTCAGGGTTTCTACTCTTCCTTCTATCATTTCGATTCACTCATCTGATTTATGGTTATGGTTAGAATATATAATCTCTAAGACTTTAGAGATTACATAATCGCCACGGAGTGTTTCTCTAATGCAGTTATGAATCAACACTTCATCGTTTGTTGTTGTTGGTATTCCTAGGTATCTACAGGGCGTATGACATTGGTGCTCATGGGACAGATTGTAAAGTTGAGGTTTACTGTGACGACCCAAAAATTTTCGACCAAATTTAAACTTAATCTTTATATGAATTCGACACGATAAGCAAAGTTTGTAAAATTGAGTCTCGAAAATGTTTGAACTGTTTTATATATTCATTTGACCTTCGACTGCTCTCGACGATTCACGAACAATTAATTTTAAATAAATATGTGTGTATGTATATATAAATAATAACTCGAAATACAATTTATAGAATTATATATTGTTGTTATTAAAAATTAATAAAATAAAAATAGGATATTATAATAATAATTATTTAAAATATATCTTTATATATAAATAAAGTATATTAAAAATAAATATTAAATGATTTTAATACTCCTTTGATGTTTCAATTGATATTATGCAAATTAGATTTAAACTTATATGATTTTTAAATAAACTGTGATCCAAAAAGAAGTCTTATAAATTATAGCTTTATTAAATATATATTTAGAATCTATTAGTTAAGTTTTAAAACTTATTATATTTTACTTGGGGTTGAGGGCTAATAATTAATTTAATTTTTATTTAAAAATTATTAATTAATGACCGATTATTTTATACCATAAT
The DNA here is from genome assembly GCF_046630445.1 of Rutidosis leptorrhynchoides. NCBI lineage: Eukaryota > Viridiplantae > Streptophyta > Magnoliopsida > Asterales > Asteraceae > Rutidosis > Rutidosis leptorrhynchoides. The sequence goes on along the minus strand of NC_092338.1, from coordinate 211,472,907 downwards.
GACTAAAATAAATAAAGATAATGAATGTAAAAATTTGGGAATTTTTCGAAGACTTTTTATCTGCCACTGATTTATCAACGGAGTACGAATTTCAGTCCGTGAATGAAATAATAGATGACGGTTAATATTTCACACGTTTATATTTTAAATTATATTATAATCATTATTATATTATTATAATTATTCGATGATGATATTTCTGTTTCATTTCACTATATATATATATATATATATATATATATATATACTCTAAAAATAGAGAGTGTGGTACAACTGGGAATAGTCGTAGGTCCCTCGGGTTTGTGTTCATCTAATTCGACGTGTGCAAGTAAACAAAAAGGAAAGAAGTGCAACAAGTATTTGATTGTTTCTCTTTAATTTTTTTAGTGACATCAAACAAAAGTGCAACCAGCAAAGTGGTATTTATTTGATTTTTAATTATCTTGTCAAACAGTGTTATCACATTTTGTTTAAAAAAAAACGAATATACATATATATACATGACCTTGATCACTAATACAATCACCACATGTATACACTTTCTGTTTTCTATCTTTTTAATCAAACATCCACATTCAATTATCTCACCCGTGATTTAAGTTGAAGTACTACTACGAACACTGTGCTTTTTGTTTCTTTCAACCCACCTACATAATTTGATAAAGAAATATATCTATATACATAATGCACAGATAGAGATAGAAAACAACTATCTCTTCTCTTTCTCTTCATCACCCATAGAAACCCACTTCTATAATTCTCTCTCGTTTCCCTCTCGATCGACCACCCTTACATATCCACCACCTACATTGCCATCACACGCCACCTCCATCAACTTGTTTATTTTTTTTTTGTTTTATTTACAACCCCATCGAATCACCAATAAAAACTGCCACTCAAACATCTCTATATTTATGCTACTGCTAGTGTTTCTGTTCAGGCCGAAAACAACACAAAATCACCACCATCTTTTTACCACCATCACTGTCGACTACTTCTATTTTTTTCTGATACAAAAAAAAAACGAATAAAGAAGAATATAGGTGAATGATAAGTGAGGTTGGTTGGCTCTTTATATTCTTAATTAAAAACAAACCTCACAAAGAATTTTAACCTTCCAACTTGTAACTCCTCTTCTAATCGACTATAGGTTGTAAAGTGGGACAACATTATATATTTTTTTTTCTTTTGGAGCCACACTTTACAGCTACACATTAGGTGTACGGCAGTTGGGCTAATCTAATAGTTGGACTAATTTTAGGAGCCATGATATAGATACAATCATTTTAAGAAAGTGGCCGACACCTTGATTACTCCATGTTCATTCGGTAACTTTTGGTTTTGTTTAAAATAATAATAATAATAATAATAATAATAATAATAATAATAATAATAATAATAATAATAATAATAATAATAATAATAAAATAAAAAGAAGAAAATGTGATCGGGATTGTTTTGGGTCGTTGGCAATTAAACAAAATCAACATTTATACCTTCTAATTCATTGCCACGTTTTATTCAATTACTTACTGGAACCAGGCCGCAGGCCTTTACACTTTGTATTGGGCCACTAATCGATAATTGGGTTTCTATGAAATTGGGTTTAATAAACTGCTGTGGGCCGAAAGGAAATTGGGCCAAGATTAAGAAGATACAGGTTATATAGATAGAAGTCAAATACTAAACAGAAAAGAATGAGTAGTAGAGTGGTTTGGTGTGGTGTCGGGTGAGCGGGAGGTCGCGAGTTTGATCCAGAGCAAGGGCACTTATTTTTTTGGGACTTATTCTTTTGAGGTAGTTACTATATTTAATATTATTATTGTTATTTTTATTATTAATCATTTTTATTAGTAAGTTAATTATTACTATTAAACATTAGAATATGATTATTAGTATAATAATAATAATAATAATAATAATAATAATAATAATAATTATTATTATTATTATTATTATTATTATTATTATTATTATTATTATTATTATTATTATTATTATTAACATTACTAACTACAATTTTAATTTTAAATGTATTTTGTATAACTATATTTTTATGACCTTAGACTAAAACGATAGATATCATAAGTAGATACAAACATTAGATATATAGAAGTATATATAATAATAAGTACACTACTTTTGCTAATAAAATACTTTTTGTTCAATTACATTTTAATATAACTCGAAATTATTAAAAATTATGAGTAGTTAAAAATATTAATACTATGTACTTATTCAAAACATTTTAATAAAGTATATAATATATTATTATGATAAATTAATAAAATATATAAAATAAATATATATAAGTAATTATTAATATTAAATCACAAGTATACTACTAATATCAAAATATATATTTAATTAAATATTATATGTGTTAATATACATACTTGATATATGTTCGTGAATCCGAGACCAACCCTACACTTGTTCAATGACGTCATATGTATTTTTACTACAAAATACAGTATGGTGAGTTTCATTTTCCTTTTTACCCTTTATATTTTTTGGCTGAGAATACATGCGCAACTTTTATAAATGTTTTACGAAATAGACACAAGTAATCGAAACTACATTATATGGTTGAATGATCGAAGCTGAATATGCCCTTTTTACTTGGTAACCTAAGAATTAGTAAACCAATCTACTAATTGACGTGAATCCTAAAGATAGATCTATTGGGCCTAACAAACCCCATCCGTTGTAGTGGATGCTTTAGTACTTCGATGTTGTTTTATCATGTCCGATGGATGTCCCGGAATGATAGGGGATATTCTTATATGCATCTTGTTAATACCGGTTACCAGGTGTTCAATCCATATGAATGATTTTTGTCTCTATGCATGGGACGTATATTTATGAGAAATGGAAATGAAAATCTTGTGGTCTATTAAAATTTATGGAAATGAATGTTTATGATAAACTAATAAACTCACCAACCTTTGGTTGACACTTTAAAGCATGTTTATTCTCAGGTATGAAAGAAATCTTCCGCTGTGCATTTGCTCATATTAGAGATATTACTTGGAGTCATTCATGACATGTTTCAAAAGACGTTCATTCGAGTCGTTGAGTTCATCAAGATTATTATTAAGTCAAGTATAGTTGGATATATTATGAAATGGTATGCATGCCGTCAACTTTCAATGTAATGAAAGATTGTCTTTTCAAAAACGAATGCAATGTTTGTAAAATGTATCATATAGAGGTCAAGTACCTCGCGAAGTAATCAACTATTGTGAATCGTTTGTAATCGATATGGACTTCATCCAGATGGATTAGGACGGGTCTCTACAGTTGGTATCAGAGCGGTGGTCTTAGCGAACTAGGTCTTGTATTAGTGTGTCTAACTGATAGTCGTTAGGATGCATTAATGAGTCTGGACTTTGACCGTGTCTGCATGTCAAAAGTTTTGCTTATCATTTTTGTCAGAAATCATCTGCTTATCATCTTTAGGAAATTACTTACTCATTATTCTTAGTCTAGACACGTTTTACTACATTGACTGCATGAATAGTGTATAGATAAAATTCATAACTTAGCGTATCTGACAATTCATATCTTAGCATATCTGTTACTGTAGACCTTGCCTGATATCTCTAGTAAATTTTTCCGTAATTTAAGGGATCCTGGTACTATATATATCTATGCATAGTATCAATTGAGAATACATCCAACTATCAATTGTTGTCACTAAACTCTTCATACCAAAAATCTTTTCTGTGATCGCGTAAGATGGCCTCTACGAATCGACCACATTCCTCTGACTCCGAAGACAGAGTGACAGGAGCACACCAACCAATCAACTACCGTGATTACTGGATAAAATGGGGGTGAGTTCACAACATACTCACCCTATGGATAAGGGAAGAAGGTACTCCATATCATGAACCGAATCCACCACCTAACTTTGGAGTACTCGACCCGCTCATCGGAGAACCCGTTCGCAACACCGTTTATACCATTTTTGCAAGAATTTTTCATCTTGAGGCTACCATTAACGGAACTAGAGAAGATATCCAACCTCTACCTCACACTGATAACCAACCAGGGTTAGTAGAATAAGTTAAAGAACTCCGAGCTCAAGTGTTAACTTTAGAGAGCACGGTACACAATTTGCAAGCACCAGCAGTATCACCAACACCAGTAACATTACCAGCCTCAGCACCAACAACATTAATACCACCAACAACAATATCCGCGTCACCAGCTTCGACATCTCATTCTATACCTCGAGTATAATTATCGTTCTACATGACGTTCTACATCATTTATCTTCGTTCGACATAGCGATTATGTAATCTCTAATGTTTTAGAGATTATATATTCTTGTTCTAACGGTAAAGCAAATGAGATTAATATCATATTTACTCATTAAATCCATGATTACTTATTAATATTTATTATTAATACTTGTGATTAAACGAATGTATTGTTATACATTTACTTGTTACCATGATGGATCATACTTAACTTTTGAATGCCCGAAACGTCTTTGTGACACACATACATTACACGAATAATATTTTTGAGTATTATTTACATTCATGATTAATTTATTAATCATTTTAATTAACTATGGTTACTAGTTAATTACTTGGGCTTTTGTTGGATTTATTTGTTAATTACTTGAACATGGGCTTTTTTTAATAGTTAATTGACTTAAGAGCCCACGCTACATCTTTAATGGACTAAGTTAGCCCATCACATATTGCAAGTATTACTTCCAAACCTAACTAGATGACTTAAGTTAGTTTTGTACACAAGGAATCTAGTTACCACTTTATCCCCATGAAACCACCTCTTATAACCAACTTTTAAGACTTCAACATGCAAGAACCTAGTGGATTAATCCCTCCCCCTTGTGATGAGTGAAACCGTCGGCTTCAAGGAGTCAAAAGGGGATTTTGGTTTCATTTTTGTATTACTTCATACACTTGCATTCTCTCATTCAAAAACACACACAAAAAATACTTGCAACTTTCTCTCTTTTCTCTCTAATTCTTGTAAGTAACTTGAACTTTTTCTCTTCTTCTTTCCTTGCTCAAAACCGTAGCAAGCTACACTCTCATCATCATCATCTTTGTTTGTTGTTTGATACTTGTCTTTGTTTAGTTATTACTAGTTGTTGTTGTTCTTTACAAGTTACAAGAATCAAACTCTTTAGTTTGTTCTCCATTTATCTTTTATTTACAAGAACATAAGAGAGCTTAAAATTTCAAGTTTATGTTCTACATTTAAAGTTTTAAAAGATTAAAGTTCATGAGTTAAAACCATACTTGAAGTTCATGAAGTAAACTTAAAGTTTACTTTCTAAAGATCAAGACTTAGGCTTGAATCTTTAAAAGTATGAAACCCATGAACTTATTACTTGTGTATTTAGATTATTTCTTCATTTTATGTACTTTAAAGTTGTGATTTGGTCAAGTATTACAAGTTAGTCTTGATCTCATACTTCTTGGAACTAAAAGTTAACTTTAAGATTTCAAGAACATGGAAGTGTAACTCTTTAGTTATAACTTCATATATTTATGTAAGATCTAAGTTTATGTAGCTTATGGTCTTCTAACTTTGTCATAATCAAGATCTTATGAGCTTACATACACTTTACAAGATGATAATCTAAGTTTTGTAACTTATGGTTTCATTAAAGTAAAGATTCGAGTATTAATACTTAGGATTTAAATTAAAAACCTTAGATCTAGACTTTTGAGTCTTGGATCTTCAAGATCTAACTAAGAACTATGTTCTACATCTTAAGATCTTAATTAGTTAGTTTACTTTCAAGTTTGTAGTTCAATATTACTTTTATATTTCATGTATGTGTTAAATCTAAGACTTTGATGTAACTTTGATTCATCAAGACACTTGCAATGCTTAATTGAGTTGTGATACTTGTCTTAGACTTACATTTGGGTTATGATGGTCAAAACTTGGTAAATATGATGTAAACACATCAACGAGTTGTACACTTGAAGCTATATGCATCAAGGATGAGAACCGTGATAAGCATCGAGTACCAAGAAACCTCAGAACCTTCTGTTTTACTGTTTCTGTGTCTGACCCGTAAAACCTGAGCTACTGTAAAGATGAATTTCAGATATCTCTGTTCGATTAGATAACTTTTCATTTAGGACTCGTCTTAATCCGAGTTACGGTTTAGGATTTATGGCCCTCCGAGTGTCACTATGTCTTTTAATGTTGTGCTGAAAATTCTGACCTACTCGCACTTAGACCGTCGCCACGGTCAAACGAAGACGAGTTTGCTTCTGTAATTTTTAACACAAATAAAGGACTCATATATGGAGCCGTGGCCATTGGTCTCACCTTATTTCAGTAGGTATTGAGGTCGTGGCGACTGACTGAAGTCATCCTTTGTTTTAAACTTCTTTCATAAACGGAACTTACTTTACACCTTTTGTTTGATGATAATTGATGATGATCTTTAAGAACTTATTTACATACATTTAAACCTATTGGGACGATTTACTGACTTAGTACTATTTGACTTAGGTTGAGGACTTTCCGGACCTACGTACTTGCTTATTTTCCCGACTCGACTTTACCACTACTTTACCACTGTGAGTTATAGCATTCCCTTTTACTTTAACTATTTTGGGAACTGAGAATACATGCGCATTTTATGTTTTACATACTAGGCACGAGTACTTAAACTTATTTATGTTTGGGTTATACAATGGCATAAACATTCCCTTTAGCTCGGTAACGTTTAGTCATTGGTTTTTGAACCGGTGAACGCGAATCTTAGATATGGATCCATAGGGTTTGACATCCCCACTCGGGCTAGTCGCGCTAGCATTTAAAGAGTGTTTAATACTTCGTATACATACGTACTTGCCAAGTATACTTTCAGGGGGTATAAACGTTAAGTTAGTTACCAAGTGCCCACGGTTAAACATATACTTTATCATACTATTTTGAAACGCTCTTTGTAGCACTGAAATCTAGTGGCCTACCTTACATTACTGTTATACTTAAACTATAGCTCACCAACCTTTGTGTTGACGTTTTTAAGCATGTTTTTCTCAGGTGCTTGAGGTTGCTTCCGCTGTGTCCTAGTCTTGCTGTAGACACCTGCTGATTTAGAGATGACACTGCATGAACGTTATCTTGCATTCATAAACTTTAATACTTTTGAACAATGATTTGTAACGACCTAAGGGTCACGTACTATTATCTTTGCTTCTGTTCGTAGAAGCATACTTTTGGTTGTAAAACAATTGGCATTGGTTATGACGTCAGCTTTTATCATGAATGCAAACTTGTTTTGAAAACGCATATAGTGTTTGACCTTATAATGATCCTGTTGTTGATGATTCGTACACGATGGTTTTGTACGGGGTATCACATATATGTTTTCATAAAGATTGTAATTAAAAATTCTTTTGTACAAACTGTTAATGATGAAAATATTTTAACGGGTAGGTAATACCCAAGGAATATTTAGATTTCACATTAATAAATTACACTGTACATTCTTCGAATCTGATTCAACAAGCCATTTACTATCCTACTTACATCCACAGATATATGAATCCGTTCACCACAGAATAACCATTTTCATTCAATTTATATTTGGATTTTGACTAATCAGAATCCAACAAGTGGCATAATGAAGAAAACATTGGACAAAATAAAATTTGTTAGAAACAAACAAATTAACTATTAGAAATTTTGTTAAGAATCCACGCTAACAAAATCCTAGCTAACTGTTCCTAGCAAACTGATTACATTTTATTTATCGCAATTTATATTCTCGCAATTTTATTTATCGTCATTTAATTTCTGTTATTTACTTTACGCACTTTATTTATCGTCATTTAATTTCTGTTATTTATTTTACGCACTTTAAATATCGGGACACGTATATAAGGTTTTGACATATCATATCGCCGCATCTATATATATTATTTGGAATCACCATAGATACTCTATATTCAGTAATGATCGAGTTCTCTATACAGGGTTGAGGTTGATTCTACAATAATATATATAGTTTGAGTTGTGATCGAGTCTGAGATATGTACACGGGTCACGATACGTATTAATTAATTCGAATATTATATATTAAACTATATATGAATTATTGGACTGTTAACTGTGGACTATTGACTGTGGACTAATAACATTAGACAATTAAAATGAATTAAAATATTGATTATAACATATGAAACTAAACAATTCTTCAAGTTTGCCACTTGATTTCATCTTAAACCTCATTTGTATCTTGACAATTACAATCCGCGTTCAGACCTTTTATGATTCTTAAAAACACCTTAATCGAGAGAATGAACCAACCACACTTCATCTACGGAAGAAAAGATTGATGCATATATTTATGCACCTGAAAAAAAAAACTCTCGGAAACTGAGTAAACGTTTCACTCGTATCTGTGCTAGCTCCTTTGGCATTGTTATTACCAAAAATAACTTTTCAATCCCTTTCCAAAGTAGCAAATTTTGTCACAGCTTCAGCAAGTTAATTTCGACTTTCGTTAAAAACAACCTTATTATAACCTTGATATATACGTGTTCTCTTTTACTGTTACTAGGAAAACCTTTTATATTCCATCATATTACCAGCAGACGTACCAGCAACCTCGTTCCTCCTTGGCTTACTTCTCTCCAACAAATCACTATAATTATCTATTGAAGTCTTATCATGTACTCATCCGCATCTTGTACCAAGAATTGCCAAACCAATTACCGAAAATCAGCAAATATGTATTGTGAGTCTCGCAATGTTTCCACAACAACAGTTATATGTATCCATATAACATTTATCTCTTAGAACTATGATCTTCCATTCTGAAATTCTGAAAAGCACCTAGTCTGCGAATTAATACTCTGAATTTTGAAAAGTTGAATGAAGCAACAATAAAAAAAACTGTAAACGACCTCAACAGCCAAAAGTTGATGATAAAGAATTGTATGTTGGCAAAGCTCAGAAAAAGTTTGAAGCTGAAAAACTGATTGAGCAAACTACGAAGGGGTCTCTGAACAAAACACAAGGACTAAACTTGTACATTAAGAATCCTGATGATTCTATTTCTGATGAAATCTTTAGCGAATACCTTGCTTCTGACTCCAAACTCTTGCGGATAAATTTTCTTCACCATCCTTCGATATTAAAAATTCCAAGATATCATCGTATCTTTCATTATAAATATCCTCCATATTTCTGAAGATATTTTCATAACTATTCTTATCTGAAATCATTAATCTCTTCGTGCTATCAGTGTTACATCATATAGAAACTGTTAGTTTCTATATTCTGTAAACTTTCGAGCTTAAAATATGAATGTTATTGAAGTAATGTTGGGAACTGATGCATGAGATAGTATAATATAATGACACTTGATCAACGTGATTATATTACAGTAAGTCATGCTGAGTTTCTAAATGGAACATGATGATTCACACATTATAACGTCATCATGTGTTAGGTTACATAACTCTTTCATTCTGATTAACTTCTGAACATATCAAGAAAATATATTCTTGATAGTTCTATTCTCAGTGATTCTGGTAATTTGACAAATCAAATCGTGCTATTATGTTCTTTCTTGTTTAGAACATTAAGTTCATTCGAAAACTCCGTACTTACGAATTCTGGACCATTACTTGTTTTATTTAAAGTCGAGAAGAGAAAACAAAGGCATGGAGCTCCGAAATATAAGGGAGGATATAAAGCCCGATAACAACACATAAATTACAAACCATGTATGTCAATATTTATCGCAACATCAAGACACGGGAGAATTAAAAATACTATAACCCCAAGGGTGAAGTAGAAGAAAACAGATTCCTCCGGTGCAAGTTGGAAAAGGAGAATGATTGTTGCGATTTTAAGGATAAGGACAAGGATCAGAACTGGATTAAGCATTTTCACAGTCTTTTGAATTTGGAAATTGAGTATAGGAATAGTAAAAGTAATGGAACGGAAGAAGTTCGTTTATAGAGAAAATACCAGCCAAAGTAATCGAGACAGATGATCGCATTAAATTATAGAGATCTTAATTTCCATAAATCCCGAAGAATCAGATCTTATAGATTTTCAAGAGTTCCTTTTAAATCTCTTGAATTCCAGAATTCAACCGTGACTACGTCACCAGTTAATACGAAATTTTATTTCATTCATTTCACTATTTTGTGATAGCTTCACTAGTACGCTTCAAATAATCGAATTGTTTTATCTGCACTATTCAAAGATGATAAAATTCTATCTTATCAATTCTTATTCGTCATGAAAACATTTTTATTGTTAGCCGTGACCACTACACTCAAATTTCGGGACGAAATTTCTTTAACGGGTAGGTACTGTGACGACCCGGAAATTTTCGACCAAATTTAAACTTAATCTTTATATGAATTCGACACGATAAGCAAAGTTTGTAAAATTGAGTCTCGAAAATGTTTGAATTGTTTCATATATTCATTTGACCTTCGACTGCTCTCGACGATTCATGAACAATTAATTTTAAATAAATATGTGTGTATGTATATATAAATAATAATTCGAAATATAATTTAAAGAATTATATATTGTTGTTATTAAAAATTAATAAAATAAAAATAGGATATTATAATAATTATTATTTAAAATATATCTTAATATATAAATAAAGTATATTAAAAATAAATATTAAATAATTGTAATACTCGTTTGATGTTTCGATTGATATTAAGCAAGTTAAATTTAAACTTATATGATTTTTAAATAAACGGTGATCCAAAAAGAAGTCATATAAATTATAGCTTTATTAAATATATATTTAGAATCTATTTGTTAAGTTTTAACACTTATTATATTTTACTTGGGGTTGAGGGCTAATAATTAATTTAATTTTTATTTAAAAATTATTAATTAATGACCGATTATTTTATACCATAATGACTGAAATAAATAAAGATAATGAATGTAAAAATTTGGGAATTTTTTGAAGACTTTTTATCTGCCACTGATTTATCAACGGAGTACGAATTTCAGTCTGTGAATGAAATAATAGATGACGGCTAATATTTCACACGTTTATATTTTAAATTATATTATAATCATTATTATTATTATTCGATGATGATATTTCTGTTTCATTTCACTATCAATATATATATATATATATATATATATATATATATATATATATATATATATATATATATATATATATATTCTCTAAAAAGAGAGAGTGTGGTATAACTGGGAATAGTCGTAGGTCCCTCGGGTTTTTGTTCATCTAATTCGACGTGTGCAAGTAAACAAAAAGGAAAGAAGTGCAACAAGTATTTGATTGTTTCTCTTTAATTTTTTTAGTGACTTCAAACAAAAGTGCAACCAGCAAAGTGGTATTTATTTGATTTTTAATTATCTTGTAAAATAGTGTTATCACCTTTTGTTTAAAAAAAACGAATATATATATATATATACATGACCTTGATCACTAATACAATCACCACATGTATACACTTTCTGTTTTCTATCTTTTCAATCAAACATCCACATTCAATTATCGCACCCGTGATTTAAGTTGAAGTACTGCTACGAACACTGTGCTTTTTGTTTCTTTCAACCCACCTACATAATTTGATAAAGAAATATATCTATATACATAATGCACACATAGAGATAGAAAACAACTATCTCTTCTCTTTCTCTTCATCACCCATAGAAACCCACTTCTATAATTCTCTATCATTTCCCTCTCGATCGACCACCCTTACTTATCCACCACCTACATTGCCATCACACGCCACCTCCATCAACTTCTTTATTTTATTTTTTGTTTTATTTACAACCCTATCGAATCACCAATAAAAACCGCCACTCAAACACCTCTATATTTATGCTACTGCTAGTGTTTCTGTTCAGGCCGAAAACCACACAAAATCACCACCATCTTTTTACCACCATCACTGTCGACTACTTCTATTTTTTTCTGATACAAAAAAAAAAACCGAATAAAGAAGAATATAGGTGAATGATAAGTGAGGTTGGTTGGATCTTTATATTCTTAATTGAAAACAAACCCCACAAAGAATTTTAACCTTCCAACTTGTAACTCCTCTTGTAATCGACTATAGGTTGTAAAGTGGGACAACATTATATATATATATATATATATTTTTCTTTTGGAGCCACACTTTACAGCTACACATTAGGTGTACGGCAGTTGGGCTAATCTAATAGTTGGACTAATTTTAGGAGCGATGATATAGATACAATCATTTTAAGAAAGTAGCCGACACCTTGATTACTCCATGTTCATTCGGTAACTTTTGGTTTTGTTTAAATAATAATAATAATAATAATAATAATAATAATAATAATAATAATAATAATAATAATAATAATAATAATAATAATAATAATAATAATAATAATAATAATAATAATAATAATAATAAGAAAGTGTGATCGGGATTGTTTTGGGTCGTTGGCAATTAAACAAAATCAACATTTATACCTTCTAATTCATTGCCACGTTTTATTCAATTACTTACTGGAACCAGGCCGCAGGCCTTTACATTTTGTATTGGGCCACTAATCGATAATTGGGCTTCTATGAAATTGGTTTTAATAAACTGCTGTGGGCCAAAAGGAAATTGGGCCAAGATTAAGAGGATACAGGTTATATAGATAGAAGTCGAATACTAAACAAAAAAGAATGAGTAGTGGAGTGGTTTGGTGTGGTGTCGGGTGTAGTGACCCGAACTTTTCCATGTTTATATATATTAATTGAGATTGATATTTACATGATTAAATGTTTCTAACATGTTAAGCAATCAAACTTGTTAAGACTTGATTAATTGAAATATGTTTTATATAGACAATTGACCACCCAAGTTGACCGGTGATTCACGAACGTTAAAACTTGTAAAAACTATATGATGACATATATATGGTTATATATATAGTTAACATGATATTATTATAAGTAAACATATCATTAATTATATTAACAATGAACTACATATGAAAAAAACAAGACTACTAACTTAATGATTTTGAAACGAGACATATATGTAACGATTATCGTTGTAACGACATTTAATGTATATATATCATATTAAGAGATATTCGTACATCATAATATCATGATAATATAATAATTTAAAATCTCTTTTGATATTATAAACATTGGGTTAACAACATTTAACAAGATTGTTAACCTAAAGGTTTCAAAACAACATTTACATGTAACGACTAACGATGACTTAACGACTCAGTTAAAATGTATATACATGTAGTGTTTTAATATGTATTCATACACTTTTGAAAGACTTCAAGACACTTATCAAAATACTTCTACTTAACAAAAATGCTTACAATTACATCCTCGTTCAGTTTCATCAACAATTCTACTCGTATGCACCCGTATTCGTACTCGTACAATACACAGCTTTTAGATGTATGTACTATTGGTATATACACTCCAATGATCAGCTCTTAGTAGCCCATGTGAGTCACCTAACACATGTGAGAACCATCATTTGGCAACTAGCATGAAATATCTCATAAAATTACAAAAATATGAGTAATCATTCATGACTTATTTACATGAAAACAAAATAACATATCCTTTATATCTAATCCATACACCAACGACCAAAAACACCTACAAACACTTTCATTCTTCAATTTTATTCATCTAATTGATCTCTCTCAAGTTCTATCTTCAAGTTCTAAGTGTTCTTCATAAATTCCAAAAGTTCTAGTTTCATAAAATCAAGAATACTATCAAGTTTGCTAGCTCACTTCCAATCTTGTAAGGTGATCATCCAACCTCAAGAAATCTTTGTTTCTTACAGTAGGTTATCATTATAATACAAGGTAATAATCATATTCAAACTTTGGTTCAATTTCTATAACTATAACAATCTTATTTTAAGTGATGATCTTACTTGAACTTGTTTTCGTGTCATGATTCTGCTTCAAGAACTTCGAGCCATCCAAGGATCCATTGAAGCTAGATCCATTTTTCTCTTTTCCAGTAGGTTTATCCAAGGAACTTAAGGTAGTAATGATGTTCATAACATCATTCGATTCATACATATAAAGCTATCTTATTCGAAGGTTTAAACTTGTAATCACTAGAACATAGTTTAGTAAATTCTAAACTTGTTCGCAAACAAAAGTTAATCCTTCTAACTTGACTTTTAAAATCAACTAAACACATGTTCTATATCTATATGATATACTAACTTAATGATTTAAAACCTGGAAACACGAAAAACACCGTAAAACCGGATTTACGCCGTCGTAGTAACACCGCGGGCTGTTTTGGGTTAGTTAATTAAAAACTATGATAAACTTTGATTTAAAAGTTGTTATTCTGAGAAAATGATTTTTATTATGAACATGAAACTATATCCAAAAATTATGGTTAAACTCAAAGTGAAAGTATGTTTTCTAAAATGGTCATCTAGACGTCGTTCTTTCGACTGAAATGACTACCTTTACAAAAACGACTTGTAACTTATTTTTCCGACAATAAACCTATACTTTTTCTGTTTAGATTCATAAAATAGAGTTCAATATGAAACCATAGCAATTTGATTCACTCAAAACGGATTTAAAATGAAGAAGTTATGGGTAAAACAAGATTGGATAATTTTTCTCATTTTAGCTACGTGAAAATTGGTAACAAATCTATTCCAACCATAACTAATCAACTTGTATTGTATATTATGTAATCTTGAGATACCATAGACACGTATACAATGTTTCGACCTATCATGTCGACACATCTATATATATTTCGGAACAACCATAGACACTCTATATGTGAATGTTGGAGTTAGCTATACAGGGTTGAGGTTGATTCCAAAATATATATAGTTTGAGTTGTGATCAATACTGAGATACGTATACACTGGGTCGTGGATTGATTCAAGATAATATTTATCGATTTATTTCTGTACATCTAACTGTGGACAACTACTTATAGGTTACTAACGAGGACAGCTGACTTAATAAACTTAAAACATCAAAATATATTAAAAGTGTTGTAAATATATTTTGAACATACTTTAATATATATGTATATATTGTTATAGGTTCGTGAATCAACAGTGGCCAAGTCTTACTTCCCGACGAAGTAAAAATCTGTGAAAGTGAGTTATAGTCCCACTTTTAAAATCTAATATTTTTGGGATGAGAATACATGCAGGTTTTATAAATGATTTACAAAATAGACACAAGTACGTGAAACTACATTCTATGGTTGAATTATCGAAATCGAATATGCCCCTTTTTATTAAGTCTGGTAATCTAAGAATTAGGGAATAGACACCCTAATTGACGCGAATCCTAAAGATAGATCTATTGGGCCTAACAAACCCCATCCAAAGTACCGGATGCTTTAGTACTTCGAAATTTATATCATATCCGAAGGGTGTCCCGGAATGATGGGGATATTCTTATATATGCATCTTGTTAATGTCGGTTACCAGGTGTTCACCATATGAATGATTTTTATCTCTATGTATGGGATGTGTATTGAAATATGAAATCTTGTGGTCTATTATTATGATTTGATATATATAGGTTAAACCTATAACTCACCAACATTTTTGTTGACGTTTTAAGCATGTTTATTCTCAGGTGATTATTAAGATCTTCCGCTGTCGCATACTTAAATAAGGACGAGATTTGGAGTCCATGCTTGTATGATATTGTGTAAAAACTGCATTCAAGAAACTTATTTTGTTGTAACATATTTGTATTGTAAACCATTATGTAATGGTCGTGTGTAAACAGGATATTTTAGATTATCATTATTTGATAATCTACGTAAAGCTTTTTAAACCTTTATTGATGAAATAAAGGTTATGGTTTGTTTTAAAAATGAATGCAGTCTTTGAAAAACGTCTCATATAGAGGTCAAAACCTCGCAACGAAATCAATTAATATGGAACGTTTTTAATCAATAAGAACGGGACATTTCAGTTGGTATCAGAGCGTTGGTCTTAGAGAACCAGAAAATTTGCATTAGTGTGTCTTATCGAGTTTGTTAGGATGCATTAGTGAGTCTGGACTTCGACCGTGTTTTCTTTAAAAATGATTGCTTAACATTTTTGTTGGAAACTATATATTTTTAACATATGAATATTATGTGATATATTAATCTCTTAACGTGTTTGATATTATGTGATAGATGTCTACCTCTAGAACAAATCCCATTGACTCACCTAATAATAATGAAGAGTCAAATGTAAATTGGAATGATTTGTGGACTGATTCACAAGTTCCCGAAGAGGAACCGGAAGAAGAGTCGGAACCGGAAGAAGAATCGGAACCGGAAGAAGAATCGGAACCGGATGAAGAAATAGAACCGGTGGGGGAAATAATAAAACGGTTAAGTAAAAGAAAATCCTCAACCAACCGACCAAAGTTAATTATGGTCAATGGTGTTTCCGCCAAGGAAGCAAAATATTGGGAGGATTACCAATTCTCCGATGAATCGGATTCCGACGAGAATTCCGATGATGTTATAGAAATTACCCCAACTGAATTTAAAAAGGCAAAAGAAAATAATAAGGGAAAGGGCATAAAAATAGAGAAATCTAATTCCAACCCCGATGAACTTTATATGTATCGTCAACCCCCGAAGTCCTTAAGTTGTAACAATGACCCGGGAACCTCTAAACCACCAGGTTTTTCTAAACCAATGTGGACAACGACGGCTCGTTTTAGGGGAACATCATATATCCCTAGAAACTTGGCAAAACGAACCAAAACCGAAGAAGAAGAAACGAGCGAGTCGGAATAAGATAGTTGTATTCGTGTGGTGTAATATATGTAATATAGTGTTCTTATGCTTTATGATATATGTAAAAATTGCTTGTATTAATAAGTATTTTTTTATGAATCTAACTCTTGTCGATTTTACAGTTTAAAAACACAAAATGGATAGACAACCCAATATTTTAAGAGACCTACCGACATGATTGATGAAATCTTGTCTAGAGTCGGCCAGAATTCTTCGGCACAACTATTTAAGGCGAGATCAGTTTGTAAGACATTCGAAGAACGTTCCAAGAATGTCTTGGTTTATAAGAGACTTTCGTTTGAAAGATGGGGGATATCACATTGGGAAACCCATAAGTTACGATGTGTTTACTTTGACGCATATATTGCGGGGAACCCAAATGCTATTTTACGCAACGGGTTAAGAAATTATTTTGACTCAATATATCCGAATATTGGACTTCGTGATTTAGAAAAAGCGGCTAACATGCAACATAAAGAAGCATGTTATGCTTACGGATTAGTAATGTTCGCTTCTCACCAAAGTGAGAACAAGAACATCGGGCTACAACTATTAAACAAAACGTTTCCACAAGTGACGGAGTCGGTAATTGGGGTAAGAAATGAGGTTTTTAGATTATTACGGGACTGTTGGACATTACGTAACCCTCGTCCCTTTGATGACGTTACAACACGCTGTCTTATCAACGGCCATAACGGTTATGTTGCACAAGACCAAGGATGGGAAGTAGTCCTAGTAAAACCAGAATGCATGACTTGTTTCTGGACGTATGAATTACGTGTCTTTATTGCCTTTGCTGAACGACTTGTGTACTAGCTAGAATTGTCTTCACAACTATCTTGTATCAAAGTTATTGTGTGCTATATTTCATGCTTTATGTAAAATAAGCGGTATTGTAAGTTTGTAAAATATTGTATAAAAGTTTGAACGCGAAATATTATTATAATCAGTTTTTCATATAGAATTGTAGTAGTTGAATTGTATATTAGCTAATAAGTATGAACTTAACGGGTATGAACTTAACGGGTAGGTACTACCCGAATTTAAACTTATAAAATGCTAATATGAAGAAAAAGCTTTTATAAATGAGTTCATATTATGCTACGAAATACTATTAACTACTCTTAATATTCTGTATGATTAACTTGTTCCATTTAACTATTTTGAAGGAAATGGCACCGACTACTCGACACACCGTGAATATGAATGAAGAGGAATTCCGTACTTTTCTAGCTTCAAACATAGCCGCAGTACAGGCTGCGCTACATACCAACAATAACCTTGGATCTAGCAGTACAGGAAATCGTGTAGGATGCACCTACAAAGAATTCACTGCCTGCAAACCTTTGGAATTTGATGGAACCGAAGGACCGATCGGATTGAAACGGTGGACCGAGAAGGTTGAATCGGTGTTTGCCATAAGTAAGTGTACTGAAGAGGACAAAGTGAAGTACGCTACGCATACCTTCACAGGTTCTGCGTTAACATGGTGGAATACCTATCTAGAGCAAGTGGGACAAGATGATGCGTACGCACTACCGTGGTCAGCATTCAAGCACTTGATGAACGAGAAGTACCATCCCAGAACCGAGGTCAATAAGCTCAAGACAGAACTTAGAGGGTTACGAACCCAAGGATTTGATATTACCACGTACGAAAGACGATTCACAGAATTGTGCCTATTGTGTCCGGGAGCATTCGAAGATGACGAAGAGAAGATCGACGCGTTTGTGAAAGGATTACCGGAAAGAATCCAAGAAGATATAAGTTCACACGAGCCCGCCTCCATACAACATGCATGTAGAATGGCTCACAAACTAGTGAACCAGATTGAAGAAAGAATTAAAGAACAGACTGCTGAAGAGGCCAATGTGAAGCAAGTCAAAAGAAAGTGGGAGGAAAACGGTGATAAGAATCACCAATACAACAACAACAGCAATTACAACAATAATCGCAACAATTATCCCAACAATCGCAACATCAATCGCAACTACAACAAACGGCCCAACAACAACAACAACAACAACAGCAACTACAACAATCATCCCAACAACAATAATAACCGCAACAACAACAACAATCAGAAGCAGCTATGCCAAAGGTGTGAAAAGAATCACTCGGGGTTCTGCACCAAATTTTGCAACAAGTGTAAAAGAAATGGTCATAGCGCGGCGAAGTGTGAGGTCTACGGACCAGGGGTTAATAGAACGAAAGGAATAAATGGTGTCGGAACGAGTAATGGCGGAGCAAGTAGTGTCGGAGCAAGTTATGCCAATGTAGTTTGTTATAAATGTGGAAAACCAGGCCACATTATTAGAAATTGCCCGAACCAGGAGAACACGAATGGACAAGGCCGTGGAAGAGTTTTCAATATTAATGCGGTAGAGGCACAGGAAGACCCGGAGCTTGTTACGGGTACGTTTCTTATTGACAATAAATCTGCTTACGTTTTATTTGATTCGGGTGCGGATAGAAGCTATATGAGTAGAGATTTTTGTGCTAAATTAAGTTGTCCATTGACGCCTTTGGATAGTAAATTTTTACTCGAATTAGCAAATGGTAAATTAATTTCAGCAGATAATATATGTCGGAATCGAGAAATTAAACTGGTTAGCGAAACATTTAAGATTGATTTGATACCAGTAGAGTTAGGGAGTTTTGATGTGATAATCGGTATGGACTGGTTGAAAGAAGTGAAAGCGGAGATCGTTTGTTACAAAAATGCAAGTCGCATTATACGAGAAAAAAGAAAACCCTTAATGGTGTACGGAGAAAAGGGCAACACGAAGCTACATCTTATTAGTAATTTGAAGGCACAAAAACTAATAAGAAAAGGTTGCTATGCTGTTCTAGCACACGTCGAGAAAGTACAAACTGAAGAAAAGAGCATCAATGATGTTCCCGTCGCAAAATAATTTCCTGATGTATTTCCGAAAGAATTACCGGGATTACCCCCACATCGATCCGTTGAATTTCAAATAGATCTTGTACCAGGAGCTGCACCAATAGCTCGTGCTCCTTACAGACTCGCACCCAGCGAGATGAAAGAACTGCAAAGCCAATTACAAGAACTTTTAGAGCGTGGTTTCATTCGACCAAGCACATCACCGTGGGGAGGTCCTGTTTTGTTTGTCAAGAAGAAAGATGGTACATTCAGGTTGTGTATCGACTACCGAGAGTTGAACAAACTTACCATCAAGAACCGCTACCCACTACCGAGAATCGACGACTTATTTGATCAACTACAAGGCTCGTCTGTTTATTCAAAGATTGACTTACGTTCCGGGTATCATCAAATGCGGGTGAAAGAAGATGATATTCCAAAGACTGCTTTCAGAACACGTTACGGTCATTACGAGTTTATGGTCATGCCATTTGGTTTAACTAATGCACCAGCTGTGTTCATGGACCTTATGAACCGAGTGTGTGGACCATACCTTGACAAGTTTGTCATTGTTTTCATTGATGACATACTTATTTACTCAAGGAATGACCAAGAACACGGTGAACATTTGAGAAAGGTGTTAGAAGTATTAAGGAAGGAAGAATTGTACGCTAAGTTTTCAAAGTGTGCATTTTGGTTGGAAGAAGTCCAATTCCTCGGTCACATAGTGAACAAAGAAGGTATTAAGGTGGATCCGGCAAAGATAGAAACTGTTGAAAAGTGGGAAACCCCGAAAACTCCGAAACACATACGCCAGTTTTTAGGACTAGCTGGTTACTACAGAAGGTTCATCCAAGACTTTTCCAGAATAGCAAAACCCTTGACTGCATTAACGCATAAAGGGAAGAAATTTGAATGGAATGATGAACAAGAGAAAGCGTTTCAGTTATTGAAGAAAAAGCTAACTACGGCACCTATATTGTCATTGCCTGAAGGGAATGATGATTTTGTGATTTATTGTGATGCATCAAAGCAAGGTCTCGGTTGTGTATTAATGCAACGAACGAAGGTGATTGCTTATGCATCTAGACAATTGAAGATTCACGAACAAAATTATACGACGCATGATTTGGAATTAGGCGCGGTTGTTTTTGCATTAAAGACTTGGAGGCACTACTTATATGGGGTCAAAAGTATTATATATACCGACCACAAAAGTCTTCAACACATATTTAATCAGAAACAACTGAATATGAGGCAGCGTAGGTGGATTGAATTATTGAATGATTATGACTTTGAGATTCGTTACCACCCGGGGAAGGAAAATGTGGTAGCCGATGCCTTGAGCAGGAAGGACAGAGAACCCATTCGAGTAAAATCTATGAATATAATGATTCATAATAACATTACTACTCAAATAAAGGAGGCGCAACAAGGAGTTTTAAAAGAGGGAAATTTAAAGGATGAAATACCCAAAGGATCGGAGAAGCATCTTAATATTCGGGAAGACGAAACCCGGTATAGGGCTGAAAGGATTTGGGTACCAAAATTTGGAGATATGAGAGAAATGGTACTTAGAGAAGCTCATAAAACCAGATACTCAATACATCCTGGAACGGGGAAGATGTACAAGGATCTCAAGAAACATTTTTGGTGGCCGGGTATGAAAGCCGATGTTGCTAAATACGTAGGAGAATGTTTGACGTGTTCTAAGGTCAAAGCTGAGCATCAGAAACCATCAGGTCTACTTCAACAACCCGAAATCCCGGAATGGAAATGGGAAAACATTACCATGGATTTCATCACTAAATTGCTAAGGACTGCAAGTGGTTTTGATACTATTTAGGTAATAGTTGATCGTCTCACCAAATCAGCACACTTCCTACCAATAAGAGAAGATGACAAGATGGAGAAGTTAGCACGACTGTATTTGAAGGAAGTCGTCTCCAGACATGGAATACCAATCTCTATTATCTCTGATAGGGATGGCAGATTTATTTCAAGATTCTGGCAGACATTACAGCAAGCATTAGGAACTCGTCTAGACATGAGTACTGCCTATCATCCACAAACTGATGGGCAGAGCGAAAGGACGATACAAATTCTTGAAGACATGCTACGAGTATGTGTTATTGATTTCGGAAACAGTTGGGATCGACATCTACCGTTAGCAGAATTTTCCTACAACAACAGCTACCATTCAAGCATTGAGATGGCGCCGTTTGAAGCACTTTATGGTAGAAAGTGCAGGTCACCGATTTGTTGGAGTGAAGTGGGGGATAGACAGATTACGGGTCCGGAGATTATACAAGAAACTACCGAGAAGATCATCCAAATTCAACAACGGTTGAAAACCGCCCAAAGTCGACAAAAGAGCTACGCTGACATTAAAAGAAAAGATATAGAATTTGAAATTGGAGAGATGGTCATGCTTAAAGTTGCACCTTGGAAAGGCGTTGTTCGATTTGGTAAACGAGGGAAATTAAATCCAAGGTATATTGGACCATTCAAGATTATTGATCGTATCGGACCAGTAGCTTACCGACTAGAGTTACCTCAACAACTCGCAGCTGTACATAAACACTTTCCACGTCTCGAATTTAAAGAAATGTTTTGCTAAAGAAGATCTCACTATTCCGTTAGATGAAATCCAAATCAACGAAAAACTTCAATTCATCGAAGAACCCGTCGAAATATAATGGATCGTGAGGTTAAAAGACTTAAGCAAAACAAGATACCAATTGTTAAGGTTCGATGGAATGCTCGTAGAGGACCCGAGTTCACCTGGGAGCGTGAAGATCAGATGAAGAAGAAATACCCGCATCTATTTCCAGAAGATTCGTCAACACCTTCAACAGCTTAAAATTTCGGGACGAAATTTATTTAACGGGTAGGTACTGTAGTGACCCGAACTTTTCCATGTTTATATATATTAATTGAGATTGATATTTACATGATTAAATGTTTCTAACATGTTAAGCAATCAAACTTGTTAAGACTTGATTAATTGAAATATGTTTCATATAGACAATTGACCACCCAAGTTGACCGGTGATTCACGAATGTTAAAACTTGTAAAAACTATATGATGACATATATATGGTTATATATATAGTTAACATGATATTATTATAAGTAAACATATCATTAATTATATTAACAATGAACTACATATGAAAAAAACAAGACTACTAACTTAATGATTTTGAAACGAGACATATATGTAACGATTATCGTTGTAACGACATTTAATGTATATATATCATATTAAGAGATATTCGTACATCATAATATCATGATAATATAATAATTTAAAATCTCTTTTGATATTATAAACATTGGGTTAACAACATTTAACAAGATCGTTAACCTAAAGGTTTCAAAACAACATTTACATGTAACGACTAACGATGACTTAACGACTCAGTTAAAATGTATATACATGTAGTGTTTTAATATGTATTCATACACTTTTGAAAGACTTCAAGACACTTATCAAAATACTTCTACTTAACAAAAATGCTTACAATTACATCCTCGTTCAGTTTCATCAACAATTCTACTCGTATGCACCCGTATTCGTACTCGTACAATACACAGCTTTTAGATGTATGTACTATTGGTATATACACTCCAATGATCAGCTCTTAGTAGCCCATGTGAGTCACCTAACACATGTGGGAACCATCATTTGGCAACTAGCATGAAATATCTCATAAAATTACAAAAATATGAGTAATCATTCATGACTTATTTACATGAAAACAAAATAACATATCCTTTATATCTAATCCATACACCAACGACCAAAAACACCTACAAACACTTTCATTCTTCAATTTTCTTCATCTAATTGATCTCTCTCAAGTTCTATCTTCAAGTTCTAAGTGTTCTTCATAAATTCCAAAAGTTATAGTTTCATAAAATCAAGAATACTTTCAAGTTTGCTAGCTCACTTCCAATCTTGTAAGGTGATCATCCAACCTCAAGAAATCTTTGTTTCTTACAGTAGGTTATCATTATAATACAAGGTAATAATCATATTCAAACTTTGGTTCAATTTCTATAACTATAACAATCTTATTTTAAGTGATGATCTTACTTGAACTTGTTTTCGTGTCATGATTCTGCTTCAAGAACTTCGAGCCATCCAAGGATCCATTGAAGCTAGATCCATTTTTCTCTTTTCCAGTAGGTTTATCCAAGGAACTTAAGGTAGTAATGATGTTCATAACATCATTCGATTCATACATATAAAGCTATCTTATTCGAAGGTTTAAACTTGTAATCACTAGAACATAGTTTAGTAAATTCTAAACTTGTTCGCAAACAAAAGTTAATCCTTCTAACTTGACTTTTAAAATCAACTAAACACATGTTATATATCTATATGATATGCTAACTTAATGATTTAAAACCTGGAAACACGAAAAACACCGTAAAACCGGATTTACGCCGTCGTAGTAACACCGCGGGCTGTTTTGGGTTAGTTAATTAAAAACTATGATAAACTTTGATTTAAAAGTTGCTATTCTGAGAAAATGATTTTTATTATGAACATGAAACTATATCCAAAAATTATGGTTAAACTCAAAGTGGAAGTATGTTTTCTAAAATGGTCATCTAGACGTCGTTCTTTCGACTGAAATGACTACCTTTACAAAAACGACTTGTAACTTATTTTTCCGACTATCAACCTATACTTTTTCTGTTTAGATTCATAAAATAGAGTTCAATATGAAACCATAGCAATTTGATTCACTCAAAACGGATTTAAAATGAAGAAGTTATGGGTAAAACAAGATTGGATAATTTTTCTCATTTTAGCTACGTGAAAATTGGTAACAAATCTATTCCAACCATAACTTAATCAACTTGTATTGTATATTATGTAATCTTGAGATACCATAGACACGTATACAATGTTTCGACCTATCATGTCGACACATCTATATATATTTCGGAACAACCATAGACACTCTATATGTGAATGTTGGAGTTAGCTATACAGGGTTGTGGTTGATTCCAAAATATATATAGTTTGAGTTGTGATCAATACTGAGATACGTATACACTGGGTCGTGGATTGATTCAAGATAATATTTATCGATTTATTTCTGTACATCTAACTGTGGACAACTACTTATAGGTTACTAACGAGGACAGCTGACTTAATAAACTTAAAACATCAAAATATATTAAAAGTGTTGTAAATATATTTTGAACATACTTTAATATATATGTATATATTGTTATAGGTTCGTGAATCAACAGTGGCCAAGTCTTACTTCCCGACGAAGTAAAAATCTGTGAAAGTGAGTTATAGTCCCACTTTTAAAATCTAATATTTTTGGGATGAGAATACATGCAGGTTTTATAAATGATTTACAAAATAGACACAAGTACGTGAAACTACATTCTATGGTTGAATTATCGAAATCGAATATGCCCCTTTTTATTAAGTCTGGTAATCTAAGAATTAGGGAACAGACACCCTAATTGATGCGAATCCTAAAGATAGATCTATTGGGCCTAACAAACCCCATCCAAAGTACCGGATGCTTTAGTACTTCGAAATTTATATCATATCCGAAGGGTGTCCCGGAATGATGGGGATATTCTTATATATGCATCTTGTTAATGTCGGTTACCAGGTGTTCACCATATGAATGATTTTTATCTCTATGTATGGGATGTGTATTGAAATATGAAATCTTGTGGTCTATTATTATGATTTGATATATATAGGTTAAACCTATAACTCACCAACATTTTTGTTGACGTTTTAAGCATGTTTATTCTCAGGTGATTATTAAGAGCTTCCGCTGTCGCATACTTAAATAAGGACGAGATTTGGAGTCCATGCTTGTATGATATTGTGTAAAAACTGCATTCAAGAAACTTATTTTGTTGTAACATATTTGTATTGTAAACCATTATGTAATGGTCGTGTGTAAACAGGATATTTTAGATTATCATTATTTGATAATCTACGTAAAGCTTTTTAAACCTTTATTGATGAAATAAAGGTTATGGTTTGTTTTAAAAATGAATGCAGTCTTTGAAAAACGTCTCATATAGAGGTCAAAACCTCGCAACGAAATCAATTAATATGGAACGTTTTTAATCAATAAGAACGGGACGTTTCATCGGGTGAGCGGGAGGTCGCGGGTTTGATCTTGAGCAAGGGCACTTATTTTTTTTTGGGACTTATTCTTTTGAGGTAGTTACTATATTTAATATTATTATTATTGTTATTTTTATTATTAATTATTTTTATTAGTAAGTTAATTATTACTATTAAACATTAGAATATGATTGTTAGTATAATAATAATAATAATAATTATTATTATTATTAACATTACTAACTACAATTTTAATTTTAAATGTATTTTGTATAACTATATGTTTATGACCTTAGACTAAAAAGATAGATATCATAAGTAGATACAAACATTAGATATATAGAAGTATATATAATAATAAGTACACTACTTTTACTAATAAAATACTTTCTGTTCAATTACATTTTAATATAACTCGAAATTATTAAAAATATTATCATATTAAAAATTATGAGTACTTAAAAATATTAATACTATGTACTTATTCAAAATATTTTAATAAAGTATATAATATATTATTATGATAAATTAATAAAATATATAAAATAAATATATTTAAGTCATTATTAATATTAAATCACAAGTATATTACTAATATCAAAATATATATTTAATTGAATATTATATGTGTTAAATTACATACTTGATATAGGTTCGTGAATCCGAGACCAACCCTACACTTTCTCAATGACGTCATATGTATTTTTACTACAAAATACATTATGGTGAGTTTAATTTGCCTTTTTACCCTTTATATTTTTGGGCTGAGAATACATGCGCAATTTTTATAAATGTTTTATGAAATAGACACAAGTAATCGAAACTACATTATATGGTTGAATGATCGAAGCCGAATATGCCCCTTTTTACTTGGTAACCTAAGAATTAGTAAACCAGTCTACTAATTGACGCGAATCCTAAAGATAGATCTATTGGGCCTAACAAACCCCATCCGTTGTAGCGTATGCTTTAGTACTTCGATGTTGTTTTATCATGTCCGATGGATGTCCCAGAATGATAGGGGATATTCTTATATGCATCTTGTTAATGTCGGTTACCAGGTGTTCAATCCATATGAATGATTTTTGTCTCTATGCATGGGACGTATATTTATGAGAAATGGAAATGAAAATCTTGTGGTCTATTAAAATTGATGGAAATGAATGTTTATGATAAACTAATGAACTCACCAACCTTTGGTTGACACTTTAAAGCATGTTTATTCTCAGGTATGAAAGAAATCTTCCGCTGTGCATTTGCTCATATTAGAGATATCACTTGGAGTCATTCATGACATATTTCAAAAGACGTTGCATTCGAGTCGTTGAGTTCATCAAGATTATTATTAAGTCAAGTATAGTTGGATATATTATGAAATGGTATGCATGCCGTCAACTTTCGATGTAATGAAAGATTGTCTTTTCAAAAACGAATGCAATGTTTGTAAAATGTATCATATAGAGGTCAAGTACCTCGCGATGTAATCAACTATTGTGAATCATTTGTAATCGATATGGACTTCGTCCAGATGGATTAGGACGGGTCTCCACATTTACGACGCGATTGTGGTTGGGGGTGGTAATGGTACTGTTGGCGTTGATGATGGTAGTACTGGTTATGCTGCTGGTGCTGCTGCTGGTGTTTGTAACCTTTGCACCATATTCTCCAAAGCCACTACCCGAGCGCGAAGCTCGTTGACTTCTTCTATTACACCGGGGTGATAGTTGGTTCGGACGAGCGGATAAATAAAATCTAGAATTTGATGTAGTATATAATCGTGACGAGATACTCTGGAAATGAGAGAGAAAATGGTGTTTCGGACAGGTTCGCCAGTAAGTGCTTCGGGTTCTTCACCAAGAGGGCAATGTGGTGGATGGAAAGGATCGCCTTCTTCTTGTCTCCAATGATTGAGGAGGCTACGAACCCATCCCCAATTCATCTAAAATAGATGATGGCTGATTGGTTGATCCATTCCAGTCACACTGCTTTCGGAGCTTGAGTGGGATTCCATATCGGAATTTGAGGGACTTAAACTAATGGCGAATTCCATTTCGTTCGATTGAATAAAGGATTTTTCGATATGATATGATTTTCCGGCTATCGGGTGGTATTCTAATTACATAGAATATCTATATATATAGCCCAAAAGATTTCATAGATTACGGAGGAATTTACGGGATATGTCAGGCAAAGTTTACAGTAACAGATATGCTAAGATATGAATTTTGTCTATACACTATTCATGCAATCAATGCAGTAAGACGTGTCTAGACTAAGAATGATAAGCAGGCAATTTCTGACAAAAATGATAAGCAAAACTTTTGACAATGCAAACACGGTCGAAGTCCAGACTCACTAATGCATCCTAAAGACTATCAGTTAAACACACTAATGCTGACCTGGTTCGATAAGACCACGACTCTGATACCACCTGAAAGGACCCGTTCATATACATTATAAATGATTCACAATAGTTGATTACATCGCGAGGTATTTGACCTCTATATGATACATTTTACAAACATTGCATTCGTTTCTAAAAGACAAACTTTCTTTACAACGAAAGTTGATGGCATGCATACCATATCATAATACATCCAACTATAATTGACTTAATAATAATCTTGATGAATTTCAATGACTCGAATGCAACATCTTTCAAAATATGCCATGAATGACTCCAAGTAATATTTCTAAAATGAGCAAATGCACAGCGGAAGATTTCTTTAACACCTGAGAATAAACATGCTTTAAAGTGTCAACCAAAAGGTTGGTGAGTTCATTAGTTTATCATAATCATTCATTTCCATTATTTTAATAGACCACAAGAATTTCATTTCCAGTTCTCATAAATATATGTCCCATGCATAGAGACAAAAAGCATTCATATGGTGAACACCTGGTAACCGACATTAACAAGATGCATATAAGAATATCCCCTATCATTCCGGGAAATCCTTCAGACATGATAAAAACAACATCGAAGTACTAAAGCATCCACTACAACGGATGGGGTTTGTTAGGCCCAATAGATCTATCTTTAGGATTCGCGTCAATTAGTAGACTGGTTTACTAATTCGTAGGTTACCAAGTAAAAAGGCGCATATTCGGCTTTGATCATTCAACCATATAATGTAGTTTCTATTACTTGTGTCTATTTCGTAAAACATTTATAAAAATTGCGCATGTATTCTCAGCCCAAAAATATAAAGGGTAAAAAGGCAAATGAAACTTACCATACTGTATTTCATAGTAAAAATACATATAACATCATTGAACAAGTGCAGGGTTGGCCTCGGATTCACGAACCTAAATTAGTTATATATATATTCATATGTTGGTCAATATTTGTTTAACAAATTAGGTCAAGTCATAGTGTATCATAACCCTGATGCTCGAGACTAATATGCAAAGGT
The DNA here is from genome assembly GCF_046630445.1 of Rutidosis leptorrhynchoides. Lineage (NCBI taxonomy): Eukaryota > Viridiplantae > Streptophyta > Magnoliopsida > Asterales > Asteraceae > Rutidosis > Rutidosis leptorrhynchoides. Next base: position 211,443,682 of record NC_092338.1, on the reverse strand, counting down.
CACAAAAATCAATTTGACTCAAAATGATTTCCAAAATTTATACATAATTATAATATAACTTGAATATCGTCGTTTATATATTTAATATTTTTAAAAGTCATTTCTTAATAAAATTTATATTTAAAATTTGTATATGATAAAAATATACTTTTATATATCTTAAGTAAATAAATTTATAAAGTTCATTTAATATCATAGAAATATAATAATAGGTATTATTTATGTAATTATATTACGTGTAATAAAATATCTTTGTATTACATTTTTATTTGATAAAATAATATCGATAATAACAATAATAATTATAAGTTGTATTATTTTGTAATAATAGTTATTATTATTCTGCTAATAAAATATCTATATTTATATTTACTAAAAATGATAATTTTTATTAATAATAGTACTAAGCTGATAATAATAATGATATTTATAATAACAATGATATTTCTATTAAAAATGAAAATTTTAGTAAAAATGATAGTTTTAATATTAATAATTCTTTTAATAATAAAAAAAATGATAAAAATAATAAGAACGATAATTTTATCTAATTCAATATCTTACAATATTTTAATTTCATCATGATACTCATACTCATTATTTTCTAATCAATTTGTAAAATATCTTTTAGTCGTCTTTTATTTCGCATTCATAATAATGATAATAATATTAGTCATAATAGTTAGATGATACCAATATCAATTTTTAATGATATTAATACTAGTAATAATTATTATTATAATAACATTAATGATAATACTAATAATTATTTTAATGATAATAATAATAAAAATATTAATAATGAGAATAATATTAATAATAATAATAACAATAAAAATAAAAATTCTTTTACTAATTATACTTATATTAAAAATAATAATATTATTAATCATAATAATAATAATAATTAATAGATAAAAAATAGTAACGACGATAGTAATAATAATCATTTTAACAATAATACTAAAATTTAGTTGACTATAATTTCTAATCTGTTCATCGAAATCATTCAGGTTCTAAATGAAAAATTCTTAATTTTTCGCTAGCTTTCCAATGACATGTATATCTTATACCTTATCTCAATCACATACGTAATTAATTCAGGATTCAACATATCCTATCTAATGGCAATATCAAAAGTACAAGCATGCATAATCTTATATTCTCGAGCACTAGTCAGGAATACACTAATAATATATAAAAGTTAAGTTATGAGTGCTCACGTATCAATATTGAGATTCAATATTGCAGGAAAGGTACGTAGACACAACGGAGATGATAAACACTAGTTTGACTCACGAGCAATACTCCCGAACCATACCCATAACCTCCATAGCTATAACCCATAATTTTCTTAGCTCTATCCCGTTCGAAAAACAATTTCGAAATCACTCGGACAGCACTCCGTCGTAATATTTTATGTATACTAATAATACCTTGAAATAATACGGAGTAAATATATATATCTAAATCGATTGAGAGAGTTTAGAGAAAAATATTTTCAAATTTCTATGAAATAATGAAACCTATTGAATTCTATTTATAATAGACTTTTAAATTATTAAAGTATGAATTATTAAAGTGAATTATTAAAGTGAATTATTAAAGTATGAATTATTAAAGTGAATTATTAAAGTATGAATTATTATTAAAGTGAATTATTAAAGTATGAATTATTAAAGTGAATTATTAAAGTTAAAGTAAAGTAAAAATAAAGTAAAGGTAAAGTTTAAGTATAGTAAAAGTAGAAAACTATGTACGTATAATACGCGTATAAATATATATAATATTAATTTAAATCATTATATATATTTAATAAAATAAAATATAAATATCGTTATCTTTATCATACTGGTTAAGTAATGAGTTGTCAAAAATGGTTCTAGATATTTATAAAAGTTATATACATTTTAATAATAAAGTTCTTTTTAAACTGAAAACGTTTTTGTACGTTTGAAACTAAATCAAATAAATATGATAATTTTTTTTCCAAAACTAAATATATTTAAGAATCATTTTGTTTAAAGGTTAAAATAATGGAAATTGTTATATCATAAAGCGTTTTAGAAAAGTAGAATCATATATATTCATAATAGGTTTCAAGTTTTTAAATTACAGTCTGTTGGTGAAGTATGCGATAAAGTCCAAAGGTTAAATGAACGTATGAAATCATTTTAATGAAAAATGTTGAGTTACCTAACTTTTCGATATCCAACATCTAAGTTATTTACACTCCATGTTCTTACTTATAAATCACTTTAACATTTTCCGAATGTTGTCAAAAAGAATAGATTTCTTAAATCACAGTGGACCTCATAACATGGACCCGTAATCATATCACAATGTATCTGATAAATCAATTATTTGATATTATCTTCTAACTCCGTCGATAAATATATTGAAACAAATACATTCATGTAAAGTATTATACGTTTAATACTTTATTAATATTCTCAAGTTATAATATATATATACATATATATACATATTTATTTATATATAACGGTTTGTGAATCGTCGGAATTTGGTCGAGGTTATAATGAATGTATGAACACAATTTAAAATTCTTGAGATTTAACTTAACAAACTTTGCTTATCGTGTCGGAATAATATAAAGATAAAGTTTAAATTTGGTTGGAAATTTCCGGGTTGTCACAATATTCGATTTAATAATCCAGCTATAGAATGTAGTTTTAAGTACTTGTGTCTATTTCTTCAAACATTTATAAAGCAATGCATGTATTCTCTGTCTCAAAAATATATATTGCAAAAGCATTTAAAAAGGGAGCAAATGAAACTCACAATACGATATTTTGTAGTAAAAATATTCATACGACGGAACTGAACAATGCAAGGTTGGCGTCGGATTCACGAACCTATATCATTTATATATATATATTAATACATATAATTGTAATTGAATAAATTTATATATTATTAGTGATTTAATTATTATTTTAATTATGTGTTTCATTAATAATCTAATTATTTACATTTCTTTAATATTTATTATAAAAGTATTACTATAGTTATGTTATATGTAGTAAATATAGTTTTATATAATAGTTATTTGATAAAATGATATTGATAATAATAATAAATAAAAAGTTATTTTATTTTACAATAATAATAATAGTAATATTGGTACTAGTATTAATAATAACAATAATAATATAAAAATAATAATATTGTTGTCAAAATAATAATAATGATAATAATAATAATAATTTTGATAAAAATAATAATTTTTCTAATAATGATAATAATAATAATAATAAAAGTGATACTTTTAATAAAAATGATAGTTTTAATAAAAATGATACTAATAATAATATTAGTAATAATAAATAATAATAATAATAATAATAATAATAATAATAATAATAATAATAATAATAATAATAATAATAATAATAATAATAATAATAATAATAATAATAATAATAATAAAAATAAAATGAAATACTACCTTAAATAACAAGAAGGGTTAGTTAAAGGAGGTTCATAGTTCAAAGGTTATTTAGGTGGTTCAAACCAAGTTTTCAGGTTATTGGGGTTCAAAGAATAAAGGGTTCAAAGGTTGTATATGGGGTTCACAGATTAATTAGCAGGTTCAAAATGGTTCCAAGGTTGACAGTTTAATCCACCACTTCAGTTCACCATTTTTGTACATGCCATCTTCCTTAACTAAACCATATGCATCATACAACAAAATTCAACCTCATATCATCATCATAATCATCATCTTCACATCTACATCATCATCATCCATCCTCGTTTCACAGATTTATCCTCATCATTATTCGTTCACAGTTTTGTTATGACCATTAATTACTTTATCTTGATCAACATCAGTCTCTTATTATCATCGTATTCATTATCATTATGATAATCATGAATAACATCATCGTCCCATCATCTATCATTCTGTCATCCTCTATCATCCTTGTTATCATAAATCATCATCTTCAATTCATATCATATAATCATCATCACACCTCGTTATTATTGTTCACGAACAAAAAAAATAAATAAATAGGCGATAGTAGTAGAAAACGAATAGGATGGTGGTTTTCAGTGATTGATAAGATAAAGGTGAGGGCGGTTCTTGTTGGGTCTTAGACTTTAGGTTAACAACAGAAGAGTGTAACACCCAGATGGTTTGGATTTGGGTCGAACAATACCCAAAACATAAACGAACACTGCAGTAGCAGTTAACAACTTCGAGTAATAAACAGAAGTATGCATGTGGCGTTCAAACGGTAATCAAGACAGTAGGGCTGCATCATCAGGATCATTCTTCATCATCTTCGTGATCACTATTAATCATCATCTTTATACCACTTTATCGCTTTCAGCTGAGCTGTAACCAGAAAGGGGAAATGGTAGCGAGTAGCAGCACAAACAATTCATCATCGATCGTTTGAATAGCAGTACAACACAGGATGGGTTTCGGTTTGGTTTTCGTGGCTGACTGAATAGAAAAATAGTAGCAATAGCTGCAGTTTTCTTGCATCATAAATAATCCGAGCAATATTATGCAGGCGTGTATGGTGTTGAGTGATGTAGGTGGTGATAGCGTGTTTGTTCTTGGCCAGATTCTCAATCGTAAAAGGGTGTATGTTAGTTTGGGTTTGATAAAAAGGAACCTGATATAATAGTTTGTGTGTGGTGGGTGGTGTTTTGGTAGTGATGGTGGAAATGGTGGTGGTGGTGGTGGTGGCTCATGGTGGTAGCGAGTGTGGACGATGGTTGGGTTTCGATGAAGTTAATACCATAAATCGTGATTGAAGTTTTTGCACCTTCTGATTTCATATTTAGCTCATAAAAATGATATGTTTAAAAGATGAAATAATTGGATATATATGTTGTTATATATTAAAACTAATAATTGTTAAATGATTCCCACTTATCCTTCCGTTAATAAAAGTAATACTAAAAATAATTTAATAATAATAATAATTTCATTGATAATGAATATAATAATAAAAAAATAAAAACGTGTAAAACTAAAAAGCTGCCATCATTTGATAAAAAAAAACTCGATCTTTTCTTTCTTTGTGTCATTAGAACCACTAAATTTGTATTTTGTGCATTTGTAAAGAGGATTCATTAAAAATGTTAATGATAGTTTAATAAGGATGTCATGTGGGTGGTACTAGAATATGGTAGTCAAAAGGAAACAAGGAATTGGGTGTGGGGTATCAAATAACAAAAATAAGATAAAGTAGTCTTGCATTTGTCCAATTTGTGAGATATGCAAATCGTGGGTTCAAGAAAATAAACAAGAAGTAAAATAGACATCTAGTAGTAATAGTATGTTAACAAGTGGGTGTAGTTGGTTATCAAACAAAAACAATGAGTTTGCTGTGTGGTGTATGCATATGTAAATATATGTCATGTTTGACAAAGACATGAACTAGATATTTATATATGTATGCATGTTATGCCTATTTTATAATATATATATATATATATATATATATATATATATATATATATATATATATATTGCAATGTGCACAAAACCATAGAGCAGCCTTCATTTTGTTGTATTAAACCGACGATTTTAACACGGGCTCGTACATCGTGCTCTGTTGTTAATCAGTTACGAGTAAAAGGATAAATAAATAAAAAAATCCCAAGTAAAAATGTACGGAGTATATAACTTAATTACAGACCAACGTTTATTATTAAATTCTCATAACTTCGTATTTTAACTTGTTTAGTATCAATCGAATGACAAACGAGTGCAACTATAGTTTACTAATTAAATTCGAAACCACATATATATATATATATATATATATATATATATATATATATATATATATATATATATATATATGCTTTATATATATATATATATATATATATATAGATTTATTTTAATAATAAATTCTATTATTACTTATATCATTTTTCATATTTATTTCTAACAATTAAGTCGTATATTATTTCCAATTATATTTCAAATTAATATATATATATATATATATATATATATATATATATATATATATATATATATATATATATATATATATATATATATATATATATATATATATATATTTAAATATACATGTATCTATTTACAATTAGTTGTTTGTGAATTGTCGAGAATGGTCAAAGATCAATGAATACATGAACACAGTTCAAAGTTTTTGAGATTTCAACATTACAGACTTTGCTTATCGTGTCGGAAACATATAAAGATTAAGTTTAAATTTGGTTGGAAATTTTCTGGTTGTCACAATTTGACCTCTATATGATAAATTTTACAAACATTGCATTCATTTTTAAAAGACAAACTTTCATTACATTAAAAGTTGACAGGCATGCATACCATTTCATAATATCCAACTATAAATGATCTAATCTGTCATTTACTTAATCATAATCTTTACTGAACTCAACGACTTGAATGCAACATCTTTTGAAATATGCCATGAATGACTCCAAGTAATATCTTTAAATTGAGCAAATGAACAACGGAAGATTTCTTTCAATCCTAAGAATAAACATTCTTTGAAGTGTCAACCAAAAGGTTGGTGAGTTCATTAGTTTATCATAATCGATCATTTCCATAATTTTAATAGACCACAAGATTTTCATATTGATAAACAGAACTTCTTGTCTGCATAAAGATAAAATCATTCATATGAATTGAATACCTAGTAACCGACATTAACTTTAATGCATAGAATATCCCCAAACAGAACCTCTCGTCTGTATAATATAATCTCGAAGTACTAAAGCCATCCATAACCTGAATGAGGGTTGTTAGGCCCAATAGATCTATCTTTAGGATTCGCGTCAATTAGGAACAGAACCTCTCATCTGCCTAATTCATAGGTTACTAAGGTAAAAGGGGCGATATTCGGTCTAATAATTCAACAATAGAATGTAGTTTCAAGTACTTGTGTCTATTTCGTAAAACAGTTATAAAAGCAGTGCATGCATTCTCAGTCCCAAAAATATATATTGCAAAAGCATTTAAAAAAAGGAGCAAATGAAACTCACTATATTGTATTTCGTAGTAAAAATACATATGTCTTCATTGAATAAGTGTAAGGTTGGCCTCGGATTCACGAACTTATATCATTCATATATATATTAAAACATATTCTTGTAATCGAGTAAATATATATATTATTATCAATGATATAATTTTTATATTATTAACTTATATGTTTTTCATTATTTAATTAAATGTATTCATTTGTATATAAAAGTATTAATATAGTTAAGTCATGTATGTTAAATATATTTTTATAAATATCATTTGTTTGTTGAAACTAGTAATTGTAATAATACTAAAATAATATTAAGTATGGTAAAATGATTATAATATTTAGTTTTTTTAATAACGGTAATAATGTTAATAATCGTTATTAGTGATAATAATAATGATATTAATAAAATAAAATAAAAATATTAATTTTTCTAATAATGATAGTTATGATAATGATTTTCATAATTACATAATAATAATAAGCATGATAATATAAACAGAAATACTCATCTTAATGATAATAATATATATTTGCATTTTATAGTTTTACAAATAATTAACTTAACCATAATAATAATAATAACCATATTGATATCGATAATCATTTTAGTAATAATAATTGTAATATTAATAATAATATTTATATTAATAACAATGATAGTAATGATAAATATAATGATAATACTAATTTTTAATCATAATAATAATAAATTCAGCATGATAGTTATAATAATACTCATCTTAACAATAATAATAATAATATTCAGTTTTGTAATTATAATCATAACAATAATAATATTTATTATTTGTATTAGTAATAATAATAACAATAACTAATCATAACAATAATAATAATAATAATAATAATAATAATAATAATAATAATAATAATAATAATAATAATAATAATAATAATAATAATAATAATAATAATAATAATAATCATAATAATAATAATCATAATAATAAAAATAATAAAAGTAATAAAAGGATTATACCCTTTAATAGCTTTTCTAAAAAAATTTGCCCCAGGCCGGGCTCTAACCCGTGACCTCTCGAATACCCGAAAACACCTTAGACTATGGATCTGCTGCTGTTTTTCTGATTAAATCTGTAACTTAAATGCTTTTAACCCGTTTTGTTTTCTGTCAGTCTTTCTTCTTCTTCTTCTTCTTCTTCTTCACCATTTAAATCGACCAGGGGCCATTACATTCTTAACCATGAATTAATTGTTCGGTTTAGATGTTAAATAGAAACAGATATGACTTGTTTGTGTGAGAGTTGGATTAATCAGAAAGAAGGGAAAAAATAACAGAGACAGATATGTGAAGAGCATCCGTATGAACTCCAACATCAAATTCAATTTGAGGACTATTTTAGACAACACTTACACCACGAATTATGTTTAAAATCACACCTAGAAACTTTCTCAACCATCAATTTAACAGAAAATACCAAAACGAGTTCGAATTTCCTGAAGAACACACTGTTTGACTTTTTGATATAAAAGTTTGACTCTAAAATTCAAGATCGATAGAAAGAATTGGAAGCTATAAATGTGCAGTTATTTCAAGTAACCAATTCCTAACAACACTTCATTTGTAAATTTTGAAATTTCATTCATATTTGAGTTTTTGATTTTGAATGTTTAAAACAGAGATAACGAGCTGTAAGTTTAAAAAAAAATTTCTTTAACACCATTTAACAATTACAGGCGGTTATAATTTTTATTGGATATGAAGAATTGAATGGTTCAATCCACAAGTATGAGATAATCGTTGGTTTTTTAAAGAAGGAGGTATCGACAGCCATTTAATCAGACAAGGAGAGAAAAAAAAAAAGCAGATCAAGAAGTTTAACAGAATCGTACCACTGAATAAGATATAAAATAAATTTGAAGACAGAAACAAAATACAGAAAAGAAAAAAAATAACAATCGAATATGATGGCTAATAGAAATCGTACGAATGATAATGATATATAAGAATTTGTAGACAAAAACAAAATTTAAATAAAGATTGATGGATACGTGAAATTTAATTTGATCATTTTTTGATTTTGTATATAAAATTAATATTAATAATTAGTATATATAAATATATTAATAATAGTAATACTTTTAATATTAATAATAATACAAAAAAAATAATATTATTAATATCAAGTATAATAATAGTTATTAATAAAAATGTTAATAGTGATATTAATAATAATAATTCTATTAATAATTAATAATAATAATAATAATAATAATAATAATAATAATAATATTGATAATAATAATAATAATAACTATAAGGATAATGATATTAATACTAATATTAATGAAAATAATAATGTTAATTCCAATACTAATGTTAGTAATAATAGTAACAATACATTTATCAATCATTTTAATATTAATGATAATAATTTTAATAGTAATAATAATAATTATTATATTACTAATAATAACAATATTGATAATTATAATAATGATGAGCTTAATAATAATAATATTATCTATAATACTTAATAATATTAATTCGACAATTTATTTTTCATATTTATATCATAATATTATTAATAATGATCTTTATTTTATTAATAATAAAAAAGTAATAATATTATTATAACAACTATGTTTTAATTTGTTATATATATATATATATATATATATATATATATATATATATATATATATATATATATATATATATATATATATATATATATATATATATATGTATATATATATATATATATACTTATGTAATATTTAATAATCATATAATATATTATATAATAACTTTTATTGAATATTTATTATTTATACATTTCATATATAATACAATGTATTAATAATTACTAATAGAAATCATATATAATAATATCATGTATATATTTATATATTCATTTTAATAGTTACTTAATTATTCTATTTATTATTTTACATTTTTAATTCCAATTGATTAAGTGTACTTTATATATATATATATATATATATATATATATATATATATATATATATATATATATATATATATATATATATATATATATATATATATATATATATATATATATATATAAATATATTTTCATATTTATTTACACACAATTGTTCGTGAATCGTCAGTAATAGTCAAAGGTTATCTGAAACCATGTAAACAGTTCAAAAAATTTCGTGACTCAATATTATAGGCTTTGCTTATCGTGTCGGAAACATATAAAGATTATGTTTAAATTTGGTCAGAAATTTCCGGGTCGTCACAGTACCTGATGTCGTAGCGTGGGGGTATGAAATAGTTTATATTTTTACTAGGAAAAGCGATACAAATTACACAAGTTTTAATTATTTATTTACAAATAGGATATACCTAAACCTTGCTACAACACTATAGGCAGTATACCTAATCGTAGAGTAGTGTAGTTTTTAGTAAGTCCAGTTCGTTCCACAGGGAGCTGGCTTATTTCACACTATATTTTAAACAATTATATTCGTACAAAATATATTATATTAATAATATATAAAAGGGAGTTTTACCGTTTAATGACCGGTTTGTCGATTTTATATTTTAAGCGAAGCGTAAAGTAAATGACGATATTTAACTAACAATATAAAATAAATAACAATAATTAAAATGACAATAAATAGAAGTACTAGGAAATATGAAGTAAAATATATTATGCTTATTTAAACTTCCATAACTATGATGGTTAACGTGTTGATTTTAGTTTTATGCCCATGGGTTAATTGTCCTTTGTCCTGGATTATTTAATATGTCCGTCTGGTTTTTGTCCATAACAGTCCATCGATCATAAATTTAAAGTGCGAGTGTCCTCGTCAATTTATTCTTATACTCGAAGTCAAATATTCCAACTAATTGGGGACTTAAACTGTAACAAGGTTTTAATACTTTGTTTAATAATTACACCAGGATATCGACTGCGTGTAACCCAAGGTTTTAATACTTTGTTATCAATTATGCCAAGTGTCATTGTACATAATTACACCCCTGTTTTAATAATTCCATAGACTATTAATCCATTCCCGTGTCCGGTTAAATGAACGATTATTCGTACATATAAATACCCCGCCCATCGTGTCCGATCGAGTGTATATGGTTATTTATAGGTACATCCAATTGTAAATCTTTATATTAAAATTAACAAACTATCATTTAGTTAAACAAATATAAAGCCCATTAATAGCCCATAGTCTAATTTCCACAAGTGTCGTTCTTTTGTCCAAACCCCAATTATGGTACAAAGCCCAATTACCCAATTTTAATATTTTTAGCCCAACATCATGATTACTTCATCTTAAATAAGCATAATAATAACTTAAGTACGAGACATTAATTTAAAAAGGAGAACATAGCTTACATTGATTATTTATCGCGTAGTGTTACACGGACAGAGCTCCGACTTTGAAATCCGTAAAATAACCTTTATATAACCCGAACTAATCTAATATAACACTAATCTATATATATATATATATATATATATATATATATATATATATATATATATATATATATATATATATTATATATATTTATTTATATTATACTATGGTGTATTATTATTATTATGTTATTTTTACTCGCAGAATTCGTGACCTTTTATAGGCATTTTGGAATTTGGCAGCTCCGTGAGTCGTGGAGTTTTTGGCCTTCAAACTCCGCGAGTCGTGGAGTTTGAAAATCCAGCTCACAAACTTTTGGCTCCTAGCTTGTCGACATAATAAATATATAAATATAAAATATAAATAATTAATATAATTATTTATATATTCTTGTGCATAACTGACTTGTAATTTTTGGTCCGTTGCGTCGGGCGTTGATAGTTGACTCATGTCCGGGTTCCGGATTTTCGAACGTCCTTGCGTACAATTTAATATCTTGTACTTTGCGTTCCGCAACTTGTACTTTTGTCATTTTTAGACGTTTCTTATCAATAAATTGAACCACTTGGATTATATCTTGTACATTTGAGCTTTTTGGACGTTTGTGGCTTCAAATCTTCGTTTTTGCCTTTTGTCTTCGCACTTATTTATTTAAACAATTACAATGAAAATATAATACAATTACATATGAAAACCTATTATTTAGGAGGGATATTGCTAAGAAATATATGTTCCTTTTTAGCCTTATCAAATATCCCCACACTTGAGCGTTGCTTGTGCTCAAGCAATACATAACTTGAAATAAAATCACAATTCACTCGAATCACTTTTTTATTCTCACACTTTATACATCAGTGATTTTGATACGGCGGTATAAACAATGATAGTAACGATAGAACCATGGTTAAAGGTGGGTGTGACATCCACAGTTGCCTCGGGTTTAGGTCAACGACACTTGCAATCAAATAGCCGATTTACTTTCGGTTTCCAAAGCAAAGTGCACATTTGAAAGGCGGTTTACAGTCCCACATGACTATGAAAATTTAGATCCGTTAGAAAATTGGATCTTTATGAAAACATTTGATCTTTTGAAAATTCAATCTAGCTTTTACCCTAGACAAGTTTTCCGGAATAACCCTTCACCGGTGTTTGCAAAATATTTTTGTGGGTTGTGTGGGTTTCATATTTGAAAATTTTAGCTCAATACTTGTGGTTTTGTGTTACCCACTTGCTAACCTTGTATTAGGAAAGCAACACGTCCAGTTTACTTGTCCCGTATATTACCTTTCGGTAAACTACCGTCCGGTTGTAAAGGAAAGCGTTGAACAAGCAACTGTTAAGGCAATGTATAATGACATGCTTTTGATTATGGTCTATAAACGTGTCGGATGCTAGTACTATCCTTTGTAGGAGCAATAGTAAAGCTCACCCTATAGTTTTTCGGTCTGGCACAAGGTCCTGTCTCCGACCATGCTATGCAACCACCGTTCTTACGGTTGACACCCGATTTGGTTCAGGTGACCTAATGAATTCCAGGTGAATTCCTAGGATTTTACGTTCAATGGTAATGAACGCATTGAAAATGGTTTTTCAGAAAACAAATCGGTTTTAATTTTGATCAAAATATTTTCTCGTTCAAGCTCGAGTTTAGATATCATCGAATTCCATGAGTTTGAATTCTCAATCTTTAAGGTCAATCTCAAGGATTGAGTAATATCAGTCTTAAAAGCTGATTTTTAATCTTTAAGGAGATTATCCTTTCTGGGGATCTGATTCATTAGTCTTATCAAGCTAATTTGCACGGTGCCCCCCTATTGTACGAGATAAATCCTTCTCATGGTTAGGATAAATCTGACCACTTGGCGACCCTGTTTGATGCTAAGGTCCGTGGATTTCCTGCTGATTTTAGTGTTGACTTTTCTAGATTTTTCGTCAACCTACAGCTGGTCTGGACGACAACTTCTTGACCTAAATCAAGAAGCGCGTGTCTTTTTCGGAAGACTTTACTTCCTTTTAATGATGGAATTGATTCATCGTGTAGATCCATCTTTTCTTTTCTTTCATCGGGTAAAATAGTTAATTTAGTCCAAAACAAAAGTACCTGCAATAAACTTTACAGAAACATGTGCTAGATAGTTTTTAATTGAATAACTAGGTACATTCTCCCCACACTTAGTTTCTTTCTTTGCCTTTTTATTCTCCTTTATTCCATTTTAAATGAATTCAAGCATTTTAGGGTGTTTCTCAATTTAGGTCCTTTCCGAGGTAACGATAATTTCGGTATTAACACCTAGTTTTCACCGTTCATAAATATATATAAACCTGATTTTAAATTCATTTAGTTGAAAATTTTTCAAATTTTCATAAAATTTGGCAAATAAACCAAGTATAAACCCGAGAGAATTTATAACCCTTCCCCACACTTGAGATCATGCAATGCCCTCATTTGCATGAAATCAGACTATAATTATAAATTCATGAGGGTGATTAGTGTAGAAAAGTAATTAAAAATACCCAGTTTGTAATTACAAAGCTCGTCGAATGATAGATGGCGCGCCTCATCGTTCATTCCTTCTTTTGTTATTTCACACATGTTTTTCTTCAAAAACGGTTGCTTTTCTGAACTGTTTGCTAATATTTGAAAATGCGTCTTTTACCCTAATTGTGCATTTTTATTAACGAGTTATGCACTAACCTGAACCCCTAATTTAACGTTAAGTGGGGTTAGACTTCTCCACACTTAGCTGACGACATGTGAAATCGGTAGAATGAGTTCCACGAATTAGAATAGTGAGCCAGTTATTTACATTTCGGGTGGTGTATAATATATCAATGGGTTTAAAGTTTAGACTCACCAGATCGTCACTACTTAATTATTTTTTAAGTGTAGCTTTTAGTAAATGGATATGTCTCTTTTCTGGTTCTTGGTCAAATGGATCGATATACACCGACATACTTATTTCTATAGGGTGGACAATTCCTAATATTTCCTTCCTTTTATTCTCAGGATCAAAGTTTTCACCTCTATTACCCAATTGGGTGAAATTCGAGGTGTCATTATCTATTACAGCTCGTAGTTCATTTCTGGTGGATGATTCGTCTATTGAGAATATTGGGTTGGAAGGTTGTGGAATGGTGAAGCTCGGTTTGGCCTCGGGGGTTAAATTTTCAACGTTATCGTATTCCCAAGAGTACCAATTTGTCACCCTTACTTCTTCTTTATCCATTGATAGATCGATGATTTTGTCGGTAGAGGCTAATGTGTCGATATATTGTGAAATTGGTAAGACTGAATAAAAAGTATCATCGGGATAATTGGTGATTTCGGAGCTCTCGAATTCATCAAAATTCGATGATATGAGATTTTCTTGCACAATACTCCTCAGATTAACAGGTGTGGAGTCTGATAGAGTTTCAGCTTGCTGGTTTACAAACTCTCTCATTTGTTCATTTTGAGCATTGAGTTCTTCGAGCTTGATTTTCATATTGTCTAATAAATTTTCAGACAAGTAATTTTCCTCGTCTACTGGTTGTTGAGTTTGGAAATATTCTTGGGAATAATCCCAATTTGAATTGTATTCTTCATAATCATTCCATTCAGGTTCCGTGGGTGCGTAATTTTCTATAGGAACGTAATAATAACATTCCCATGTTGAGTGATAATCTCCACAAATTTCACAACCAGTTATTGTTTCGTCATTCGTGATCCAAGATTGACCGAACGAATTGTCATCAACACCTGTTTGAGAGTATTGATTTAATTGATTTTGGATATCAAAAAGAGTTTCCATAGCCTTGTTTTCAAAATTTTCCATTTTATTGCGATGGCCAAATTTTAGCTACAATGTGGTGCATTTACTAATTATCTTATTAGTTATAAAAATAGAAAAACTTATAGAAGTTGTCCAATTAATAGACTTTTCTGCTTTTGCCCACGTTTCGAATAGCCAAAAGATGCAGCAGGGAGCCAGAACCCTTTAAATCGGAAGCTCACAACTCAGCCACTAACAAATCCAACTATTACTACGAAGCAGAAAATTGTCAACGTCCATTAATTTAACCACTTAAATAATTTTTCTTTCCGTTTGAGATAGTAGATAAGAAATAGAGAAAATTTCTAAGTCCTAAAAACTAAAGCGTCGAGAAATAAGAATGAAAAAGAATGCGCGTCGAAAAACGTCGAAAAATAAAAATAAGAAAGTAGCGAGTCGTGACTTAAAAGGAACTAAAATTTTAAAATCGTCGCAAAATTCTAAAGCACCTAAATCTTAGTCTAAAGAAATAGCACTTAAGGGATTTTACGGCAAAGCCTAAGAATCTATACATATAAAATAACTACGGAAAAACTAATTTTAAAACTAATTGCAAACGAAAAATATATAAAATATTACGATTACACTAAATAAAAGGATACAAATTATAAAAAGTGATAAAATTACTTAGTTTTAAAAAATATTATTTTTATATTTTTATTTTTATATTTTATAAAAGTATTAATTTTTTATATATTAAAACTAAATATAATTAATTATAACTAATTAATTTAAAAACTTAAACTAAATAATAATAATAAAGTAATTAGGGTTAAATAATAATAATAATAATTAATAATACCCCGTAATTAATGCGAAATAGGGTTTCTGGTCAGGCTGGTCAGGGCGGCTCCGCTAGTCATGGAGTTTTAAGCCTGCAAACTCCGCGAGTCGTGGAGTTTGAAAAAAAATGTTTTTTTTTAATTTTATATTGTTTTTTTTAAAAATATATAAAAATATATTTATACAAAAATAAATTAAAAATATAGCGTTTCGCCGAGTCCCCGGCAGCGGCGCCAAAAACTTGATGTCGTAGCGTGGGGGTATGAAATAGTTTATATTTTTACTAGGAAAAGCGATACAAATTACACAAGTTTTAATTATTTATTTACAAATGGGATATACCTAAACCTTGCTACAACACTATAGGTAGTATACCTAATCGTAGAGTAGTGTAGTTTTTAATAAGTCCGGTTCGTTCCACAGGGAGCTGGCTTATTTCACACTATATTTTAAACAATTATATTCGTACAAAATATATTATATTAATAATATATAAAAGGGAGTTTTACCGTTTAATGACCGGTTTGTCGATTTTATATTTTAAGCGAAGCGTAAAGTAAATGACGATATTTAACTAACAATATAAAATAAATAACAATAATTAAAATGACAATAAATAGAAGTACTAGGAAATATGAAATAAAATATATTATGCTTATTTAAACTTCCATAACCATGATGGTTAACGTGTTGATTTTAGTTTTATGCCCATGGGTTAATTGTCCTTTGTCCTGGATTATTTAATATGTCCGTCTGGTTTTTGTCCATAACAGTCCATCGATCATAAATTTAAAGTGCGAGTATCCTCGTCAATTTATTCTTATACCCGAAGTCAAATATTCCAACTAATTGGGGACTTAAACTGTAACAAGGTTTTAATACTTTGTTTAATAATTACACCAGGATATCGACTGCGTGTAACCCAAGGTTTTAATACTTTGTTATCAATTATGCCAAGTGTCATTGTACATAATTTCACCCCTGTTTTAATAATTCGATAGACTATTAATCCATTCCCGTGTCCGGTTAAATGAACGATTATTCGTACATATAAATACCTCGCCCATCGTGTCCGATCGAGTGTATATGGTTATTTATAGGTACATCCAATTGTAAATCTTTATATTAAAATTAACAAACTATCATTTAGTTAAACAAATATAAAGCCCATTAATAGCCCATAGTCTAATTTCCACAAGTGTCGTTCTTTTGTCCAAACCCCAATTATGGTACAAAGCCCAATTACCCAATTTTAATATTTTTAGCCCAACATCATGATTACTTCGTCTTAAATAAGCATAATAATAACTTAAGTACGAGACATTAATTTAAAAAGGAGAACATAGCTTACATTGATTATTTATCGCGTAGTGTTACACGGACAGAGCTCCGACTTTAAAACCCGTAAAATAACCTTTACATAACCCGAACTAATCTAATATAACACTAATCTATATATATATATATATATATATATATATATATATATATATATATATATATATATATATATATATTATATTTATTTATATTATACTATGGAGTATTATTATTATTATGTTATTTTTACTCGCAGAATTCGTGACCTTTTATAGGCATTTTGGAATTTGGCAGCTCCGCGAGTCGTGGAGTTTTTGGCCTTCAAACTCCGCGAGTCGTGGAGTTTGAAAATCCAGCTCACAAACTTTTGGCTCCTAGCTTGTCGACATAATAAATATATAAATATAAAATATAAATAATTAATATAATTATTTATATATTATATTATATTCTTGTGCATAACTGACTTGTAATTTTTGGTCCGTTGCGTCGGGCGTTGATAGTTGACTCATGTCCCGGTTCCGGATTTTCGAACGTCCTTGCGTACAATTTAATATCTTGTACTTTGCGTTCCGCAACTTGTACTTTTGTCATTTTTAGACGTTTCTTATCAATAAATTGAACCACTTGGATTATATCTTGTACATTTGAGATTTTTGGACGTTTGTGTCTTCAAATCTTCGTTTTCGCCTTTTGTCTTCGCACTTATTTATTTAAACAATTACAATGAAAATATAATACAATTACATATGAAAACCTATTATTTAGGAGGGATATTGCTATGAAATATATGTTCCTTTTTAGCCTTATCAGTACCTACCCGTTAAAGAAATTTCGTCCGAAAATTTGATTGGGATGGTCATGGCTGACAATAAATATGTTTTCATGACGCATACGAGCTAGAAATTATAGTTTTTATCATTCATGAGTAATATGAATAAAACAATTCATTTATGTGAAGAGTACGAGTGAAGCTATCACGAAAGAGTGAATTGAGTAATGTTGATTCGTCATATCTTTTGACGTATATAGGATTGATTTCCAAAGTTCAAGAGATTTGGAGAAAATCTTTATAATAAGATTTGATTCTTCGGTAATTAAGGAAATTAGAATCCTCTTTGGTTAAATGCGATAATCTGTCTTGATTGTTCTATTTGATATTTCACTATAAATGAACTTCTTTCGTTTCATTATTTCCACAACTCTCATCTTTTATACTTCGATTCATATTTCAAAACTTTTACCAAATTATCAGAAGTCACTGGAAAAGATAGAATTATCAAGAAAATATGTTTTTGATTTGTTTATAGATTAGATAGAATGTAAGAGTCATGTAACATGGCACATGATGACGTTATAGTCTGTGAATCATCATGTTTCATTAGAAACTCAGCATGACTTACTGTAATATAATCACGTTGATCAAGTGTCATTATATTATACTAACTCATGCTTCAGTTCCTATCACTACTTCAAAAACATTCATACTTTAAATTCGAATTTTTCAGATTTCAGAAACTAAAATAGTTTCTTTTCTGATGTAACACTGATATTGCGAAAAGATAAATGATTTCAGATAAGAATAGTTATGAAAATATCTTCAGAAATATCGAGGATATTTATAATGAAAGATACGTTGATATCTTAGAATTTCTAATATTCAAGGATGATGAAAAAGATTTGTCCGTAAAGGTTTAGAGTCAAGAGCAAGGTATTCGTTAATGACTTCAGCAGGCACTGAATCATTTAGATTCTTTGAAGGTAGGTTTAGTCTTTGTGATTTGTCTACAGCCTCCTTCATGGTTTACTCAATCCATTTTCCAGTTTCAAACCTCCTCTTTTTCAAAGCTTTGCCAATACATTATTCTTTATCATCAAAATTGTTGACTGTTAATGTCGTTTACAGTTTTTTGCGACTTCATCAGCATTTTTTTTTTAAAAAATTTTGGAGAACTAGTTCGCAGTTTAGGGTGTTTTTAAGAAACTTCACATTCGAAGTATGTAAATCTTGGAGGTAGACGTTATATGTATAAATATATAACTGTTGGCGTAGAATTGCTGTGAAATTTGAGAATAATGATTCAAGCTTTTTGGTATGGTAACTACCATTACAAGATGCAGATGAGTACATGATAGGGTTTCGATGAATATGTATAATGATTTTTCGGATAGGCTTAAAGATCAATGAAATTGTTGGTAAGTTTACTACTACTGTGGCGAGATATAAAGGGTTCCCCGATAACAATGATGAAGGGGTAATAGTTATAATAAGACTTATTCGAATGAACAATTGAAGTTGATTTGCTGGAGCTGTGACAAAACTGTCTTCTTTGAAAAGGGATTGAAAAGTTATTTTTGATAATAAATGCCAAAGGGTCTGACACGGATACGTGATAAACTATGACTTTAGTTTCGAGAGTTTTTCAGGTACAAGACTGTGGGTAATATGTGGTTGAATCATCATCTCGATTGTTCATTATTTAAAGTGCCTTCAGGAATTTCAAAGGGTTTGAACACATATTGTAATTGTTAATATACATGAAACAACCCAACCCGTAATCAATACGACAAATTTTTTTCTTAAGTTAATTAACCATTAGCGCCCAATTAAACGGTTACATATAACCCATTTAAACAATATCACAAGTTTAATGTTTACAAACGGCACAAAGGCCCTTAATAAATGTAACACAAGTTCGACCCATTAAAAATGATAGTTTTAATCCAAAGGACACTTGAGCATGGTATGGGGCTAAACTACCCGTAACACTAGGTCAACTTCCAAAAGCTTCATCCAAAGCATCCACTATCAAAACAAAGCGGGAGGCCACTAATCCAACCGAATACCCTTGCCTTTATCGAAGCCGGAGCCTAAAAAGGTAAACAATGAGAGGGTAAGCAAAATGCTTAGTGAATGCAATAATTATACACATACATATATAATATACCTACTTGCAAACACTTACACACATACCGCATACATACTAGCAACACAATTAGCTTACCACCTCAATACAAAGCTATTAACCTCCAATGCCCCAAGCTAGCATAACAAAAGCATATATATATATATATATATATATATATATATATATATATACATATATATATATATATATATATATATATATATATATATATATATATATATATATATAACATGCTTACACTACAACACAATAACCTTGGTTAACCAATCGTATAAGGGAATGGCACTCGCGAAAGGCCATCGGTGTTCATAACATCCGTTAGTGTACTTAACACCTCGTATCACTAAACCCTCGGGTGGCATCTTAACACCTCGATGCTTCACCGTTTATCTTACGGAGTGGTGCCTTAACACCTCGACACTTCACTCCTAGGTGGCATCTTAACACCTCGATGCTTCAAACCGAGTGGCGTCTTAACACCTCGATGCTTCACTCGTCACGTAAAACGTGGTGTCTTAACACTTCAACACTTCACATCCCACGCTACAACAAATAAATACATTATATACCTAGGCATATAATTATTCCACTCATCTTGTCACGCCGGTGGTGATTAAACACTTCCTTAAGATTCAAAGAAAGTACCTAATACATTAAATACACATTCAGTACACAACCTAGTTGGACTAACCCCCAACATTTAACACTTTGGCATTTAATGACCCGATTGCATTAAATGACTCATCTATACCAACATTGCCCATTTAAGGTCAAGTCTCACCATAAATCATTAAAAGCTAGTGATTAAGGTCTACTAATTCCAACTAACACACTTTATGGGTATTTCATACTCATCTTACGCAACTAGGTCAACCATTACCCATTTGACCCATTTTAACATTTAGTTTTATAAGTTTTGGTCAAACTTAACCCATTAACAATCTTTCATCATTTTACAAGTGTATTAGTGACTAACAACACAATTAACACTTGAAATTCCCAATATTCATGACCAAACCCTAGATTAACACCATTTGGGTTTCCTTGCATCTAATTAACCCAAATTCACCCATTAGTCCCCAAATGGGTCTTATAAGTCTCAATCGACCAAACCCTAGCCATAAATTAGTTAAAACTCAAGACATGGAGTTAAGACTTATCAACACTATTAGGTCGTAGCTAAGAACGAGGAGAACAAATTTACTTCTTGCTCGAAAGATCGAATCGCAAGTCATTACCTCTGAATCTCACTTTAAATCTAAACGGGCTTTGTGTTTTGGAAGAGAAAATGGAAAGAAAAGAGAAAAGAAAATGAATTATATGAGATAAGTGGCTGATATTTGAGCCACAAATCTGGTCCACACGTAAAAAGACAAAAATACCCTCGAACCACTCCTTTTTAAATCAGAAAAACGATTCAGCATACCAGTAGGGTCGCGGCGCGACCCATTATGTCGCGGCGTGACCCCTTATGTCGCGGCGCGGCAATTAACAAGAATTTCGAGCTGTTTAATCTGGGGCCTGATTCTGATATGCGTTCATTATCGCGACGCGTAGGTCCCCGTCGCGGCGCGGCCCCACGCCCATTTTTGTCCAGCTTTTGGTTTACAACTCAAAAGTCATAACCCGGCTCGTACGCCCCACTCACGCTTCGCATATACAATTATACTACACCATAAAGTCTCATTCGACTTAATACTCTCCTAAACCATGCATCTACTTACACGTGCTTACATTCTTCAAGTATATATCGTATACATCAACTAAACTTTAAATCATTCAATCACAATTACAAACGGGAAATATAAACGTTCAAACGACTAATTATGTACCTTAAGACACGTACGAATAAAACGGGGTGTTACAACTCTTCCCCACTTGAATCTGAGCGCGTCCTCGCGATCCAAGCCGCATGACAAGCCGGAAGGTACACCAATAAAAACTCTTCGGGTTCCCATGTAAACTCGGAACCTTTACTACAACTCCATTGAACTTTAAAAGTTCTCACCTTCTTATGTCTCAACCTCTTTACCTTTTCATCGAGTATAGCAATCGGCTTCTCAACGTACTCTAACTTGTTGTTTAGTTCAAACTCGTCTAATGGTACCCCTGAAGAATCATCCGCAAGACACTTATGGAGATGGGACACATGAAATGTATTATGGATCCCCGCAAGCTCTTCGAGTAATTCCACTCAATACGCAACTTCACCAATACGAGCTAAGATCTTAAAAGGACCACTAAACCGAGGAGCTAACTTTCCTCGTTTTCGAAACCGAATAACACCCTTCCATGGCGAAACTTTGAGCATCTCCATGTCACCTTCTAGAAACTCAATCGGTCGCCTTCGTTTATAGGCATACGACTTTTGTCTATCTTGAGCTTTTTTCAAATGAGCCCGAATCAACTCAATCTTACTATTCATCTCTAAAACCAAATAGGTACTCCCGATTTCTCTTTGTCCCACTTCACCCCAACATATAGGAGTTCGACACCGACGCCCATAAAGCATCTCATACGGTGGCATTCCAATACTAGCGTGATAGCTATTGTTGTACGAGAATTCCACCAAAGGTAAGTGCTCATCCCAACTACCACCAAAATTATTAATACATGATCGTAACATATCCTCCAATGTTTGATTCGTACGTTCGGTTTGGCTATCCGTTTAAGGATGGTATGTCGTGCTCAATTTCAATTGGGTACCCATATCTTCTTGAAACTTTTCCCAAAACCGAGATGTGAAACGAGTGTCTCGATCCGAAATAATAGATATAGGGACTCCATGCCTTGATATCACTTCCTTGATAAACAACTTAGCCAAGGTCTCCGATGATATCACTTCCCGAATAGGAAGAAACAAAGCACTTTTTGTCAATCGGTCAACTATCACCCAAATCGAATCAAATTGGGTCCTCGCCGTCTTTGGTAGCTTTGTAATGAAATCCATGGTAATGTGCTCCCATTTCCATTTCAGGATTTCTACCAGTTGTAACATACCATACGGCTTTTGGTGTTTGACCTTAACTTGCAAACACGTGACGCATTGTTCAACATACTTAACAACATCACGTTTCATGCCCGGCCACCAATTCTCCTTCCTTAAGTCAAGGTACATTTTTAGCCCAGATGAATGTAATACTTTGACTTATGTGCTTCATCAAGTAGCACTCTTCGATTATCCCACATCTTAGGCACCCACACTCTTCCTTGAAAGGACAAAAAACCATGCGGGCCTAAGGTAATTGTAGTAACCCGTCCTTTTCCCCCTGGACGAAGTCATCAACATCTGGTCCATTGCGAGGTACTGACCTAAATATGCCATGAAGGACTCCAAGTAATGTCTTTAAAATGAGCAAGTGCACAGCGGAAGATTTAATTCGTACCTGAGAATAGACATGCTTAAAAGTGTCAACCAAAAGGTTGGTGAGTTCATAGGTTTATCGTAACAATCATTTCAATATATTAATAGACCACAAGATTTCATAATCATAAACATAATACACTCGCAAGTGCATGTAAAGCATTCTAAGTGGTTGAGCACTTGGTAACCATACTTAACATTTAATCAACGTCGCATATTCCCTTTATTATGAAATCGCACTACAATGTACCAAATGTAGTCACGAAACGAAGTACTGTGAAACCATTGAATACTGGTCGTCCAGTCCGGTTGGAGTTGTCAGGCCCGATAGATCTATCAACAGGATTCGCGTTTACAATACCCATGTAAATAGTAGTTACCAAGCTACAGAGAAGTATGTCAGAGGTACAACTCAACGTAGAATGTATTTTTAAGTACTTGTGTCTATTTCGTAAACATTTATAAAAGTAGCTCGTGTATTCTCAGCCCAAAATATATATTGCAAAAGCAATTAAAAAGGGAGCAAATGAAACTCACCATACTGTATTTTGTAGTAAAAATACATATGACGACATTAACAAATGTAGTGTTGGCTTCGAATTCACGAACCTATATCATTATATATATATTAACACATATATTCGTAAACGAACAATTTATATATTATATCCTAAACTATATATCTAATATATTTAATTTGTATATGTATCTTTAAAATAATTAATATTTATATAGTTTTATGAATATATATGTTATTAGTATTATATTAAAAGTTAATAATTTGTTATATGTAAATATTTATATTATTAATCCATAATTACATGTAATGTTATGGTATTTGTATTAAATGTACCTTTACATAGAAAATATTTATTTGTCATAATATTATTGTTAATATGAAAGTAAAAATAATAATGGTAACAAATTTTAAGCGTTATATTATATTTATATTAATAATAATAATAATAATAATAACAACAACAATAATAATATTACTAATATTACTACCTTAAAAGGAAGTGCTTCAAAAAGGGAAATAATTCGGTCCATTAACTATCCCATAGTGTCACGGTATTGATTAGGACTGGTTTTCACTTTATGTAATTTATTCAACAAAAGTTCGCCTAGCTCACACATTAATCTCCACCATAACTTTATATCCCACTAAAGTCATAATGTCATTATTTTTATTCATAAAACTTCATCATCATCTAACTTTTTAAAGAGAAGAAAAATGAATCTTCATCATTTTGTCATCATTGTTTAAACAGAAAACAACGCAGCAACAGTAGCAGCTTAATAGGTGGCGAATTGTAGTTAAAATAGACTCATAGCAGTAGCAGTCATGATTTGCAGAAAAGGGAGAGAGATAGAGAGAGGAAAGAGAGAGATATGTAGAGAGAGGGTAGCGGCGGTTGTCTTGGTTGTTCATGGTGAGTTTGTGATGGATGAGGTGATGATTTTAACGGGTGGCAGATAAGATGAAGATGCACTTGTGATAGGATGGTGAAACTTAGGGTGGTGGTGACGGTTGAAAGATTGTACATGTTGGGTTGATATAGGCGAGGCGAGGGTGATCAAACAAACGGTTATGTCATAGCGTGTTTTGTGGGTTTGATGGTTTGTGATTTAGATGATAAGTTTGGGTTTATCAAGATTGCATATGTATGTGTATATATGAATTTTATATATCTCTCGGTAACCTATATGCTATGTAATATATGTATATCTGCAGCAATGAGAGGAAGTAAGAGAGAAAAACAAAGGAAAAACAAGTAATATTGTGTGATTTGTGGGGAGATAGTGGGTGTCCTCAGGCAACTCACATATATATATAAATATACATATAACATGTGGTATATGATAAAGTAAATTAATAATTATAATTGTAATATTATAATAATAATAACAAACATGGTATGCAAGGATTTCAATGATTAAACAGTCATACAGTCTCTAATTTGTTTATTTCTACCGACACTTTATCCCGGATGGTTATATCATGTCCATTGCTAAACAGTTAACGTATAAAAGTGTTCCTAAAAATCCCAAATTTTTAGATTAAATATATTTAATTATTTCACTCATTAACTGTTTGAAACCTGATCAAAAAGATGCGTCTACTATTTATTTTTAATTCCAAATAATCTGTACGGAGTGTTAAAATTCAACTCATCAAAGTAAAAAAAATATTATTAATAACTCTAAACTTTACATAACTTAATTATAGATCAATATTTAATTCCAACTTCTCATAAGTTTGAGTCTTAAACTTGTTTAATATAGTTCATAAAAATTGACCTGTCATTCGAGCTCGATCTCAACTAAAAATTTAATATTTTTAAAATTAATAAAATAGATTCTAAATATGTTTTTAATAAAGCTAAAATTGATACAACCTATTTTCGGATCATCGTTTATTCTAAAATCACATAAGTTCATTTTTAACTCGTTTAATATTGATGAGATGATAACTGAGTGTCCTTGTCGTTTACTAATTAAATTCGAAACCACATATATATATTTAATATACTTCATTTATATATATAAATATATTTTAAATAATAAATTTTATATATTATTATTAGTTTACATAAGTAATTCTAAGAATTACAATATATAATATTTCATTTTAAATATATGCATACATATTTACAAGTAATCATATCGTAAGTCGTCGAGAATTGTCAAAGGTCAAATGATAACATGAAAATAGTTCAAAATTTTTGAGACTCAACCTAACAGACTTTGCTTATTGTGTCAAAAATATTAAATCGTATCGAGAGTTTGGTTTAAAATTAGTCGAAATTTTCAGGGTCGTGACAATACCTACCCGTTAAATAAATTTCGTCCCGAAATTTGATCGAGGTGGTCATGGCTAACAATAAGATTGTTTGTATGACGAATATGAGTTAATAACTAGAGTTTTATCACCATTTAGTAATAGTGGTAAAACAATTCGATTATGTGAAGCGTACGAGTGAAGCTGTCACAAAAGAGTGAAATGAAGTAAATAGAGCTTCGTTTTAACTTATGACGTAGTCACTGTTGAATTTAGGAATTCAAGGGATTTAAGGAAATCATCTAATCAGAAAGAAAATGTATTAGCACGAGTTATTAGCAACTGTTGGAATTACGGAAGAACAGAAATATCAAGGAAATATTTCCGTGATATGCTTAGAGATTAAGTAGAATGAAAGAGTCGTGTGACATGGCACATGATGGGGGTAAAGTCTGTGAACCATTATCACGTTCCATTAGAAATTTAGCATGACTTACTGTAATATAACCACGTTGGCCAAGCGCATTATATTATACTAACTCATGTTTCAATTTCCAACACTTCTCTAGAAATCATTCATAATTTAAAACTTGAATTTTTTAAAGAAGGATAGAAACTAAAACTGTTTCTTTTATGATATACAATGGATAGCACAAAGAGATAACTAATTTTGGACAAGAAAAGTTATGAAAATATCCTCAGAAATATCGAAGATATTTATGATGATATTTTGGAATTTCTAAGTTCGAAGATTGATGGAGAAAATTTTCCGTAAGATTTTGATGTGGGTACGGAGCAAGATATTCTCTAAAGATTTCATTAGATCTAGAATTACCTGGATTCTTTGAATATAGGGTTTGGTCCTTGTATTTGTCGTTGGTCTCCTTCATGGTTTGCTCAATCCGTTTTTCAGTACCAAATTTTCTATCGAGTGCTCCCAACACTCCATTCTTTTATCATCACTTTTGGCCATTAAGACCATTTACTACATGCTGCTTCGTCAGCATTTTTAAGGTTCCGGATCTGGATCATTGGTTATCAAACCAAGGGGTTTTAAGAGGATTGTGTTTTTAGATGATTAAAGCTAATGGTAGTAGGATGGAATATAAAAGGTTTTCCGGTAACGAAGGCGAAAAGACAACGTATATATCATGGTTATAATAAGGTTAGTCCGACTAAAAAGTCGAAGTTGACTTGCGGAAGCTGTGACAAAATTTGCTACCTTGAAGAAGAACTGCAAAGTTATTTTGGGTAATAATAATACTAAAGGAATTAGCACAGCTACGTGTTAAATGATTACTCAGTTTCTGAGAGTTTTTTAGGTGCATAACTATATGCATCAATCTTTTCTTTCATAGATGAAGTACGGTTGGCTCATCCTCTCGATTGAGGTGTCTTCAAGAATCATGAAAGATTTGAACATGGATTGGAATCGTCAAGATTCAAATGAGGTTTAAGAAGAAATCAAGTGGCAAACTTGAAGAATTATTTAGTTTCATATGTTATAATCAATATTTTAATTTTAATTGTCCAATAATGGTAGTCCTTAATTGATAGTCCAATAATCGGTTTATATATATTAAATTTTAGAATTATCCCACGACGTATTGTATACATATTGTCTTTGCATCAACCCAGAGACGTATTGTAGACGTATTGTCTTAGAATTAACTAAGACGTATTGTGTACATATTGTCTTAGGATTTATCAAAACGTATTGTATACTTATTGTGTTAGGATATACCATATATTTGAATTAATAAATACGTATCATGACCAGTGTACAACTTATTTTCTCAGAATTAATCCGACGTATTGTGTACATGTGTCCCGATTTATCCGACGATATGTAAAGTGCGTAAAATTAATAACAATAATTAAATGACAATAAATAAGATTACGATAAATAAATTGCGATAAATAAAATGTAGTAAGTTAGCTAGGAACAGTTAGCGTGGATTCCTAACAAAATTTCAATTAGTTAATTCGTTTGTCTCTAACAAATTTTATTTTGTCCAATGTTTTCTTCATTATGCCACTTGTTGTATTCTGATAGGTCAAAATCCATATATGAAATTTGAATGAAAATAGTTATTCTATGGTGTACGGATTCGTATATCGATAGATGTAAGTAGGATAGTAAATGACCGTTGAATCAGATTCGAAGAATATACAGTGTAACTTTTTAATGTACAATCTAAATATTCTTTGGGTATTACCTACCCGTTAAAATATTTTCACCATTAACAGTTTGTACGAAAGAATTCTTAATTATAATCTTTATGAAAACATATATGCATATATATTTTCTTCAGATGTAATCATGGATTTAATGAGTTAATATAATATTAATCTCATTTGCTTTTCGGTTTGAGCTAGAATAAGTATTCTCTAAAACTATTAGGAACCACATATTCTTCGCAGAATATTAATGAAGTTATGGTTCAATACTTCATTGTTCATTGTTGTTGGTACTCCTTGGTATATATGGTGCGTATGATGTTGATGTTCGTGGTAAAGATTTTTAATGATGAGGTGTCGAATGCGGATGTTGATGTTGTTGATGGTACTGTTGCTGCCGGTGATGCTGCTGGTGCTTATGGTATTGAGGCTTGCAATGTGGATGTTACTGGTGGTACTGGTGTTGCTGATGGTGCTTGTAATCTTTGCACCATACGTTCTAAAGCCACTACTCGAGTGCGAAGCTCGTTGACTTCTTCTATTATACCGGGGTGATTGTCGGTTCGGACGAGCGGATAAAAAAAATCTAGAATTTGATGTAGTATATAATCGTGGCGAGATACTCTAGAAATGAGAGAGAAAATGGTGTTTTGGACAGAATCGGTGATAAGTGCTTCAGGTTCTTCACCCAGAGGTGAATTCGGTTGGTGGAAGGGATCACCTTCTTCTTGCCTCCAATGATTAAGTAGACTACGAACCCATCCCCAATTCATCCAAAATTGGTGATGACTAATTGGTTGATCCATTCCGGTTACACTGCTTTCGGAGCTTGAGTGGGACTCCATATCGGAATCCGAGGGGCTTGAACTAGTGGTGAGTTCCATTTTTCTCGGTTAGATAAAGAGTTTTTGGTATGAAATAAATTTCGGATATCAGATTGTAGTGACCCGAACTTTTCCATGTTTATATATATATTAAATGAAATTGTTATTTACATGATTAAGTGTTTCCAACATGTTAAGCAATCAAACTTGTTAAGACTTGATTAATTGAAATAGGTTTCATATAGACAATTGACCACCCAAGTTGACCGGTGATTCACGAACGTTAAAACTTGTAAAAACTATACGATGACATATATATGGTTATATATATAGTTAACATAATTTTATTATAAGTATGTATCTCATTAGGTATTTTAACAATGAGTTATATACATAAAAATGAGACTATTAATTTAAGAAACTCGAAAATGATATATATAACGATTATCGTTATAACAACGTCTTACTAGGTACATATGAATCATATTAAGATATTGATACACTTGGTTAATTATGTTAAATGATAAGTAAATATATTATTAAGTGTATTAACAATGAAGTACATATGTAAAAATAAGACTACTAACTTAATGATTTCGAAACGAGACATATATGTAACGATTATCGTTGTAACGACATTTACCTGTATATATATCATACTAAGATATATTATATATCATAATATCATGATAATATAACAATTTAACATCTCATTTGTTATAATAAATAATGGGTTAACAACATTCAACAAGATCGTTAACCTAAAGGTTTCAAAACAACATTTACATGTAACGACTAACGATGACTTAACGACTCAGTTAAAATGTATATACATGTAGTTTTTTAATATGTATTCATACACTTTTGAAAGACTTCAAGACACTTATCAAAATACTTCTACTTAACAAAAATTCTTACAATTACATCCTCGTTCAGTTTCATCAACAATTCTACTCGTATGCACCCGTATTCGTACTCGTACAATACACAACTTTTGATGTATATACTATTGGTATATACACTCCAATGATCAGCACTTAGCAGCCCATGTGAGTAACCTAACACATATGGGAACCATCATTTGGCAACTAGCATAAAATATCTCATAAAATTACAAAAATATGAGTAATCATTCATGACTTATTTACATGAAAACAAAATTACATATCCTTTATATCTAATCCATACACCAACGACCAAAAACACTTACAAACACTTTCATTCTTCAATTTTATTCATCTAATTGATCTCTCTCAAGTTCTATCTTCAAGTTCTAAGTGTTCTT
Organism: Rutidosis leptorrhynchoides; assembly: GCF_046630445.1. NCBI lineage: Eukaryota > Viridiplantae > Streptophyta > Magnoliopsida > Asterales > Asteraceae > Rutidosis > Rutidosis leptorrhynchoides. The sequence continues at coordinate 211,412,990 of NC_092338.1, read as the reverse complement.
CATAAATTCCAAAAGTTCTAGTTTCATAAAATCAAGAATACTTCCAAGATTGCAAGTTTACTTCCAAGTTTTCTAAATCCATTCCAAGTAATCATCCAAGATCAAGAAACCTTTGTTACTTATAGTAGGTTATCTTTATAATACAAGGTAATAATCATATTCAAACTTTAATTCAATTTCTATAACTATAACAATCTTATTTAAAGTGGAAATCTTACTTGAAATTGTTTTCGTGTCATGATTCTGCTTCAAGAACTTTCAAGCCATCCAAGGATCCTTTGAAGCTAGATCCATTTTTCTCATTTCTAGTAGCTTTATCCAGAAAACTTGAGGTAGTACTGATGTTCATAACATCATTCGATTCATACATATAAAGCTATCTTATTCGAAGGTTTAAACTTGTAATCACTAGAACATAGTTTAGTTAATTCTAAACTTGTTCGCAAACAAAAGTTAATCCTTCTAACTTGAATTTTAAAATCAACTAAACACATGTTCTATATCTATATGATATGCTAGCTTAATGATTTAAAACCTTAAAACACGAAAAACACCGTAAAACCGGATTTACACCGTCGTAGTAACACCGCGGGCTGTTTTGGGTTAGTTAATTAAAAACTATGATAAACTTTGATTTAAAAGTTATTATTCTGGGAAAATGATTTTTATTATGAACATGAAACTATATCCAAAAATTATGGTTAAACTCAAAGTGGAAGTATGTTTTCTAAAATGGTATCTAGACGTCGTTCTTTCGGCTGAAATGACTACCTTTACAAAAATGACTTGTAACTTATTTTTCTGACTATAAACCTATACTTTTATGTTTAGATTCATAAAATAGAGTTCAATATGAAACCATAGCAATTTGATTCACTCAAAACGGATTTAAAATGAAGAAGTTATGGGTAAAACAAGATTGGATAATTTTTCTCATTTTAGCTACGTGAAAATTGGTAACAAATCTATTCCAACCATAACTTAATCAACTTGTATTGTATATTATGTAATCTTGAGATACCATAGACACGTATACAATGTTTCGACCTATCATGTCGACACATCTATATATATTTCGGAACAACCATATACACTCTATATGTGAATGTTGGAGTTAGCTATACAGGGTTGAGGTTGATTCCAAAATATATATAGTTTGAGTTGTGATCAATACTGAGATACGTATACACTGGGTCGTGGATTGATTCAAGATAATATTTATCGATTTATTTCTGTACATCTAACTGTGAAAGTGAGTTATAGTCCCACTTTTAAAATCTAATATTTTTGAGATGAGAATACATGCGGGTTTTATAAATGATTTACAAAATAGACACAAGTACGTGAAACTACATTCTATTGTTGAATTATCGAAATCGAATATGCCCCTTTTTATTAAGTCTGGTAATCTAAGAATTAGGGAACAGACACCCTAATTGACGCGAATCCTAAAGATAGATCTATTGGGCCTACAAACCCCATCCAAAGTACCGGATGCTTTAGTACTTCGAAATTTATATAATATCCGAAGGGTGTCCCGGAATGATGGGGATATTCTTATATATGCATCTTGTTAATGTCGGTTACCAGGTGTTCACCATATGAATGATTTTTATCTCTATGTATGGGATGTGTATTGAAATATGAAATCTTGTGGTCTATTGTTACGATTTGATATATATAGGTTAAACCTATAACTCACCAACATTTTTGTTGACGTTTAAAGCATGTTTATTCTCAGGTGAATATTAAGAGCTTCCGCTGTTGCATACTAAAATAAGGACAAGATTTGGAGTCCATGTTTGTATGATATTGTGTAAAAACTGCATTCAAGAAACTGATTTCGATGTAACATATTTGTATTGTAAACCATTATGTAATGGTCGTGTGTAAACAGGATATTTTAGATTATCATTATTTGATAATCTACGTAAAGCTTTTTAAACCTTTATTTATGAAATAAAGGTTATGGTTTGTTTTAAAAATGAATGCAGTCTTTGAAAAACGTCTCATATAGAGGTCAAAACCTCGCAACGAAATCAATTAATATGAAACATTTTTAATCAATAAGAACGGGACATTTCATTTGGTATCCGACCGTTGGTCTTAGAGAACCAGAAAATTTGCATTAGTGTGTCTTATCGAGTTTGTTAGGATGCATTAGTGAGTCTGGACTTCGACCATGTTTTCTTTAAAAATGATTGCTTAACATTTTTGTTGGAAACTATATATTATTAACATGTATATATTATGTGATATATTAATCTCTTAACATGTTTGATATTGTGTGATAGATGTCTACCTCTAGCACAAATCCCATTGACTCACCTAATAATAACGAAGAGTCGAATATATATTGGACTGATTCACATGTTCCCGAAGAAGAACCGGAAGAAGAATCAGAACCGGAAGAAGAATCAGAAACGGAAGAGGAGGAACCGGAGGAGGAAATAGAACCGGTGGGGGAAATAATAAAACGGTTAAGTAAAAGAAAATCCTCAACCAACCGACCAAGGTTAATTATGGTCAATGGTGTTTCTGCCAAGGAAGCAAAATATTGAGAGGATTACCAATTCTCCGATGAATCGGATTCCGACGAGAATTCCGATGATGTTATAGAAATTACCCCAACTGAATTTAAAAAGGCAAAAGAAAATAATAAGGGAAAGGGCATAAAAATAGAGAAATCTAATTCCAACCCCGATGAACTTTATATGTATCGTCAACCCCCGAAGCCCTTAAGTTGTAACAATGACCCGGGAACCTCTAAACCACCAGATTTTTCTAAACCGTTGTGGAAAAAGACAGCTCGTATTAGGGGAACATCATATATCCCTAGAAACTTGGAAAAACGAACCAAAATCGAAGAAGAAGAAACGAGCGAGTCGGAAGAAGATAGTTGTATTCGTGTGGTGTAATATATGTAATATAGTGTGCTTATGCTTTATGATATATGTAAAAATTGCTTGTATTAATAAGTATTTTTTTTTATGAATCTAACTCTTGTCTATTTTACAGTATAAAAACACAAAATGGATATACAACCCAATATTTTAAGAGACCTACCCGGAGACATGATTGATGAAATCTTGTCTAGAGTCGGTCAGAATTCTTCGGCACAACTATTTACGGCGAAATCAGTTTGTAAGACATTCGAAGAACGTTCCAAGAATGTCTTGGTTTATAAGAGACTTTCGTTTGAAAGATGGGGGATATCACATTGGGAAACCTATAAGTTACGATGTGTTTACTTTGACGCATATATTGCGGGGAACCCAAATGCTATTTTACGCAACGGGTTAAGAAATTATTTGGACTCAATGTATCCGAATATAGGACTTCATGATTTAGAAAAAGCGGCTAACATGCAACATAAAGAAGCATGCTATGCTTACGGGTTAGTAATGTTCGCTTCTCACCAAAGTGAGAAAAAGAACATCGGGCTACAACTATTAAACAAAACATTCCCACAAGTGACGGAGTCGGTAATTGGGGTAAGAAATGAGGTTTTTATGTTATTACGAGACTGTTGGTCATTACGTAACCCTCGTCCCTTTGACGACGTTACAACACGCTGTCTTATCAACAGCCATAACGGTTATGTTCCATAAGACCAAGGATGGGAAGTAGTCTTAGTAAAACCAGAATGCATGACTAGTTTCTGGACGTATGAATTACGTGTCTTTATTGCCTTTGCTGAACGACTTGTGTACTAGCTAGAATTATCTTCACAACTATCTTGTATCAAAGTTATTGTGTGCTATATTTCATGCTTTATGTAAAATAAGCGGTATTGTAAGTTTGTAAAATATTGTATAAAAGTTTGAACGCGAAATATTATTATAATCAGTTTTTCATATAGAATTGTAGTAGTTGAATTGTATATTAGCTACTAAGTATGAACTTAACGGGTAGGTACTACCCGAATTTAAACTTATAAAATGCTAATATGAAGAAAAAGCTTTTATAAATGAGTTCATATTATGCTACGAAATACTATTAACTACTCTTAATATTCTGTATGATTAACTTGTTCCATTTGACTATTTTGAAGGAAATGGCACCGACTACTCGACACACCGTGAATATGAATGAAGAGGAATTCCGTACTTTTCTAGCTTCAAACATAGCCGCAGTACAGGCTGCGCTACATACCAACGATAACCTTGGATCTAGCAGTACAGGAAATCGTGTAGGATGCACCTACAAAGAATTCACTGCCTGCAAACCTTTAGAATTTGATGGAACGTAAGGACCGATCGGATTGAAACGGTGGACCGAGAAGGTCGAATCGGTGTTTGCCATAAGTAAGTGTACTCAAGAGGACAAAGTGAAGTACGCTACGCATACCTTCACAGGTTCTGCGTTAACATGGTGGAATACCTATCTAGAGCAAGTGGGACAAGATGATGCGTACGCACTACCGTGGTCAGCATTCAAACACTTGATGAACGAGAAGTACCGTCCCAGAATCGAGGTCAATAAGCTCAAGACAGAACTTAGAGGGTTACGAACCCAAGGATTTGATATTACCACGTACGAAAGACGATTCACAGAATTATGCCTATCGTGTCCGGGAGCGTTCGAAGATGAGGAAGAGAAGATCGACGCATTTGTGAAAGGATTACCGGAAAGAATCCAAGAAGATATAAGTTCACACGAGCCCGCCTCCATACAACAGGCATGTAGAATGGCTCACAAACTAGTGAACCAGATTGAGGAAAGAATTAAAGAATAGACGGTTGAAGAGGCCAATGTGAAGCAAGTCAAAAGAAAGTGGGAGGAAAACGGTGATAAGAATCACCAATACAACAACAACAGCAATTACAATAATAATCGCAACAATTATCCCAACAATCGCAACATCAATCGCAACTACAGCAAACGGCCCAACAACAACAACAACAACAACAACAGCAACTGCAACAATCATCCCAACAACAATAACAACCGCAACAACAACAACAACAACAATCAGAAGCAGCTATGCCAAAGGTGTGAAAAGTATCACTCGGGGTTCTGCACCAAATTTTGCAACAAGTGTAAAAGAAATGGTCATAGCGCGGCGAAGTGTGAGGTCTACGGACCAGGGGTTAACAGAACGAAAGGAACAAATGGTGTCAGAACGAGTAATGGCGGAGCAAGTAGTGTCGGAGCAAGTTATGCCAATGTAGTTTGTTATAAATGTGGAAAACCGGGCCATATTATTAGAAATTGCCCGAACCAGGAGAACACGAATGGACAAGGCCGCGGAAGAGTTTTCAATATTAATGCGGCAGAGGCACAGGAAGACCCGGAGCTTGTTACGGGTACGTTTCTTATTGACAATAAATCTGCTTACGTTTTATTTGATTCGGGTGCAGATAGAAGCTATATGAGTAGAGATTTTTGTGCTAAATTAAGTTGTCCATTGACGTCGTTGGATAGTAAATTTTTACTCGAATTAGCAAACGGTAAATTAATTTCAGCAGATAATATATGCCGAAATCGAGAAATTAAACTGGGTAGCGAAATATTTAAGATTGATTTGATACCAGTAGAGTTAGGGAGTTTTGATTTAATAGTTGGCATGGACTGGCTGAAGAAGGTGAAAGCAGAGATCGTATGTTATAAAAATGCAATTCGCATTGTACGAGAAGAAGGAGAACCCTTAATGGTGTACGGAGAAAAGGGCAACATGAAGCAACATCTTATTAGTAATTTGAAGGCACAAAAACTAATAAGAAAAGGTTGCTATGCTGTTCTAGCACACGTCGAGAAAGTACAAACTGAAGAAAAGAGCATCAATGATGTTCCCGTCGCAAAAGAATTTCCAGATGTATTTCCGAAAGAATTACTGGGACTACCTCCACATCGATCTGTTGAATTTCAAATAGATCTTATACCAGGAGCTGCACCAATAGCTCGTTCTCCTTATAGACTCGCACCCAGCGAGATGAAAGAACTACAAAGCCAACTGCAAGAACTATTAGAACATGGTTTCATTCGACCAAGCACATCACCATGGGGAGCTCCTGTTTTGTTCGTCAAGAATAAGGATGGTACATTTAGGTTGTGTATTGACTACATAGAGTTGAACAAACTTACCATCAAAAACCGTTATCCACTGCCGAGAATTGACGACTTATTTGATCAACTACAAGGCTCGTCGGTTTATTCGAAGATCGATTTACGTTCTGGATATCATCAAATGCGAGTAAAGAAGGATGATATTCCAAAAACTGCTTTTAGGACGCGCTATGGTCATTACGAGTTTATGGTTATGCTGTTTGGATTGACTAACACACCAGCTGTGTTCATGGACCTTATGAACCGAGTGTGTGGGCCATATCTTGACAAGTTTGTCATTGTTTTCATCGATGACATACTTATTTACTCAAAGAATGATCAAGAGCACGAAGAACATTTGAGAAAAGTGCTAGAAGTATTGAGGAAAGAAAAACTGTACGCTAAGTTTTCAAAGTGTGCATTTTGGTTGGAAGAAGTTCAATTCCTCGGTCACATAGTGAACAAAGAAGGTATCCAGGTGGACCCGGCAAAGATCAAAACCGTTGAAAAGTGGGAAACCTCAAAAATTCCGAAGTATATACGTCAATTTTTAGGATTGGCTGGTTACTACAGAAGATTCATCCAAGATTTCTCCAAAATAGCAAAACCCTTGACTGCATTAACGCATAAAGGGAAGAAATTTGAATGGAAGGATGAACAAGAGAAGGCGTTTCAATTATTGAAGAAAAAGCTAACTACGGCACCTATATTGTCATTGCCTGAAGGGAATGATGATTTTGTGATTTATTGTGACGCATCAAAGCAAGGTCTCGATTGTGTATTAATGCAACGGACGAAGGTGATTGCTTATGCGTCTAGACAATTGAAGATTCACGAGCAAAATTATACGACACATGATTTGGAATTAGGCACGGTTGTTTTTGCATTAAAGACTTGGAGGCACTACTTATATGGGGTCAAGAGTATTATATATACCGACCATAAAAGTCTTCAACACATATTTAATCAGAAACAACTGAATATGAGGCAGCGTAGGTGGATTGAATTGTTGAATGATTACGACTTTAAGATTCGTTACCACTCGGGGAAGGCAAATGTGGTAGCCGACGCCTTGAGCAGAAAGGACAGAGAACCCATTCGAGTAAAATCTATGAATATAATGATTCACACTAACCTTACTACTCAAATAAAGGAGGCGCCACAAGGAGTTTTAAAAGAGGGAAATTTAAAGGATGAAATACCCAAAGGATCAGAGAAGCATCTTAATACTCAGGAAGACGGAACCCGGTATAGGGCTGCAAGAATTTAGGTACCAAAATTTGGAGATATGAGAGAAATGGTACTTAGAGAAGCTCATAAAACCAGATACTCAATACATCCTGGAACGGGGAAGATGTACAAGGATCTTAAGAAACATTTTTGGTGGCCAGGTATGAAAGCCGATATTGCTAAATATGTAGGAGAATGTTTGACGTGTTCTAAGGTCAAAGCTGAACATCAGAAACCATCAGGTCTACTACAACAACCTGAAATCCCGAAATGGAAATGGGAAAACATTACCATGGATTTCATTACTAAATTGCCAAGGACTGCAAGTGGTTATGATACTATTTGGGTAATAGTTGATCGTCTCACCAAGTCAGCACACTTCCTGCCAATAAGAGAAGATGACAAGATGGAGAAGTTAGCACGACTGTATTTGAAGGAAGTCGTCTCCAGACATGGAATACCAATCTCTATTATCTCTGATAGGGATGGCAGATTTATTTCAAGATTCTGCCAGACATTACAGCAAGCATTGGGAACTCGTCTAGACATGAGTACTACCTATCATCCACAAACTGATGGGCAGAGCGAAAGGACGATACAAACGCTTGAAGACATGCTACGAGCTTGTGTTATTGATTTCGGAAACAGTTGGGATCGACATCTACCGTTAGCAGAATTTTCCTACAACAACAGCTACCATTTAAGCATTGAGATGGCGCCGTTTGAAGCACTTTATGGTAGAAAGTGCAGGTCTCCGATTTGTTGGAGTGAATTGGGGGATAGACATATTACGGGTCCGGAGATAATACAAGAAACTACCGAGAAAATCATCCAAATTCAACAAAGATTTAAAACCGCCCAGAGTCGACAAAAGAGCTACGCGGACAGTAAAAGAAAAGATATAGAGTTTGAAATTGGAGAAATGGTCATGCTTAAGGTTTCACCTTGGAAAGGCGTTGTTCGATTTGGTAAACGGGGGAAACTAAATCCAAGGTACATTGGACCATTCAAGATTATAGATCGTGTCGGACCAGTAGCTTACCAACTGGAGCTACCTCAACAACTCCCGGCTGTACATAACACTTTCCACGTCTCAAATTTGAAGAAATGTTTTGCTAAAGAAGATCTCACTATTCCGTTGGAGGAAATCCAAATCAATGAAAAACTTCAATTCATTGAAGTACTCGTCGAAATAATGGATCGTGAGGTTAAGAGACTTAAACAAAACAAGATACCGATTGTTAAGGTTCGATGGAATGCTCGTAGAGGACCTGAGTTCACCTGGGAATGAGAAGATCAGATGAAGAAGAAATACCCGCACTTATTTCCAGAAGATACGTCAACACCTCCAACTGCTTAAAATTTCGGGACCAAATTTATTTAACGGATAGGTACTGTAGTGACCTGAACATTTCCATGTTTATATATATATTAAATGAAATTGTTATTTACATCATTAAGTGTTTCCAATATGTTAAGCAATCAAACTTGTTAAGACCTGATTAATTGAAATAGGTTTCATATAGACAATTGACCACCCAAGTTGACCGGTGACTCACGAACGTTAAAACTTGTAAAAACTATATGATGACATATATATGGTTATATATATAGTTAACATGATTTTATTATAAGTATGTATCTCATTAGGTATTTTAACAATGAGTTATATACATAAAAATGAGACTATTAATTTAAGAAACTCGAAAACGATATATATAACGATTATCGTTATAACAACGTCTTACTAGGTACATATGAATCATATTAAGATATTGATACACTTGGTTAATTATGTTAAATGATAAGTAAATATATTATTAAGTGTATTAACAATGAAATACATATGTAAAAATAAGACTACTAACTTAATGATTTCGAAACGAGACATATATGTAACGATTATCGTTGTAACGACATTTACCTGTATATATATCATACTAAGATATATTATATATCATAATATCATGATAATATAACAATTTAACATCTCATTTGTTATAATAAATAATGGGTTAACAACGTTCAACAAGATTGTTAACCTAAAGGTTTCAAAACAACATTTATATGTAACAACTAGCGATGACTTAACGACTCAGTTAAAATGTATATACATGTAGTGTTTTAATATGTATTCATACACTTTTTAAAGACTTCAAGACACTTATCAAAATACTTCTACTTAACAAAAATGCTTACAATTACATCCTCGTTCAGTTTCATCAACAATTCTACTCGTATGCACTCGTATTCGTACTCGTACAATACACAGCTTTTAGATGTATGTACTATTGGTATATACACTCCAATGATCAGCTCTTAGCAGCCCATGTGAGTCACCTAACACATGTGGGAACCATCATTTGGCAACTAGCATAAAATATCTCATAAAATTACAAAAATATGAGTAATCATTCATGACTTATTTACATGAAAACAAAATTACATATCCTTTATATCTAATCCATACACCAACGACCAAAAACACCTACAAACACTTTCATTCTTCAATTTTCTTCATCTAATTGATCTCTCTCAAGTTCTATCTTCAAGTTCTAAGTGTTCTTCATAAATTCCAAAAGTTCTAGTTTCATAAAATCAAGAATACTTCCAAGATTGCAAGTTTACTTCCAAGTTTTCTAAATCCATTCCAATAATCATCCAAGATCAAGAAACTTTTGTTACTTACAGTATGTTATCTTTCTAATACAAGGTAATAATCATATTCAAACTTTAATTCAATTTCTATAACTATAACAATCTTATTTCGAGTGGAAATCTTACTTGAAATTGTTTTCGTGTCATGATTCTGCTTCAAGAACTTTCAAGCCATTCAAGGATCCTTTGAAGCTAGATCCATTTTTCTCATTTCCAGTAGCTTTATCCAGAAAACTTGAGGTAGTAATGATGTTCATAACATCATTCGATTCATACATATAAAGCTATATTATTCGAAGGTTAAAACTTGTAATCACTAGAACATAGTTTAGTTAATTCTAAACTTGTTCGCAAACAAAAGTTAATCCTTCTAACTTGACTTTTAAAATCAACTAAACACATGTTCTATATCTATATGATATGCTAACTTAATGATTTAAAACCTGGAAACACGAAAAACACCGTAAAACTGGATTTACGCCGTCGTAGTAACACCGCGGGCTGTTTTGGGTTAGTTAATTAAAAACTATGATAAACTTTGATTTAAAAGTTGTTATTCTGGAAAAATAATTTTTATTATGAACATGAAACTATATCCAAAAATTATGGTTAAACTCGAAGTGGAATTATGTTTTCTAAAATGATCATCTAGACGTCGTTCTTTCGACTGAAATGACTACCTTTACAAAAATGACTTGTAACTTATTTTTCTGACTATAAACCTATACTTTTTCTGTTTAGATTCATAAAATAGAGTTCAATATGAAACCATAGCAATTTGATTCACTCAAAACGGATTTAAAATGAAGAAGTTATGGGTAAAACAAGATTGGATAATTTTTTCTCATTTTAGCTACGTGAAAATTGGTAACAAATCTATTCCAACCATAACTTAATCAACTTGTATTGTATATTATGTAATCTTGAGATACCATAGACACGTATACAATGTTTCGACCTATCATGTCGACACATCTATATATATTTCGGAACAACCATAGACACTCTATATGTGAATGTTGGAGTTAGCTTTACAGGGTTGAGGTTGATTCCAAAATATGTATAGTTTGAGTTGTGATCAATACTGAGATACGTATACACTGGGTCGTGGATTGATTCAAGATAATATTTATCGATTTATTTCTGTACATCTAACTGTGGACAACTAGTTGTAGGTTACTAACGAGGACAGCTGACTTAATAAACTTAAAACATCAAAATATATTAAAAGTGTTGTAAATATATTTTGAACATACTTTGATATATATGTATATATTGTTATAGGTTCGTGAATCAACCAGTGGCCAAGTCTTACTTTCCGACGAAGTAAAAATCTGTGAAAGTGAGTTATAGTCCCACTTTTAAAATCTAATATTTTTGGGATGAGAATACATGCAGGTTTTATAAATGATTTACAAAATAGACACAAGTACGTGAAACTACATTCTATGGTTGAATTATCGAAATCGAATATGCCCCTTTTTATTAAGTCTGGTAATCTAAGAATTAGGGAACAGACACCCTAATTGACGCGAATCCTAAAGATAGATCTATTGGGCCTAACAAACCCCATCCAAAGTACCGGATGTTTTAGTACTTCGAAATTTATATCATATCCAAAGGGTGTCCCGGAATGATGGGGATATTCTTATATATGCATCTTGTTAATGTCGGTTACCAGGTGTTCACCATATGAATGATTTTTATCTCTATGTATGGGATGTGTATTGAAATATGAAATCTTGTGGTCTATTGTTACGATTTGATATATATAGGTTAAACCTATAACTCACCAACATTTTTGTTGACTTTTAAAGCATGTTTATTCTCAGGTAAATACTAAGAGCTTTCGCTGTTGCATACTAAAATAAGGACAAGATTTGGAGTCCATGTTTGTATGATATTTTGTAAAAACTGCATTCAAGAATCTGATTTCGATGTAACATATTTGTATTGTAAACCATTATGTAATGGTCGTGTGTAAACAGGATATTTTAGATTATCATTATTTGATAATCTACGTAAAGTTTTTTAAACCTTTATTTATGAAATAAAGGTTATGGTTTGTTTTAAAAATGAATGCAGTCTTTGAAAAATGTCTCATATAGAGGTCAAAACCTCGCAACGAAATCAATTAATATGAAAACGTTTTTAATCAATAAGAACGGGACATTTCACAGATGATATTCTAATTACATAGAATATCTATGTATAGTATAGAAGATCTCGTAGATTACGGAGAGAATTAAGGAAACGTGTCAGACAAGACTTAATGTGATGGGATGTGAATTTGTATGTACACCGTCTATGCAATAATTGCAATAAGACGCGTCGATACTGAAAATGACAAGTAGATATTTTTCGACAAATGGTGTTAATCAAACACTTTTAACATGCAGACCAGGTTCAAGTCTAGACTCATTAACATAACCTAACAACTACTAGTTCGAAGTCCAGACTGATTAATGCAACCTAACAACTACTAGTTAGACACACTAATGCAAGACCTGGTTCGCTACGACCACTGCTCTGATACCAACTGTAGTAACCCGTCCTTATCCCCCCAGACGAAGTCATCAGAATCTGGTCCCATTGCGAGGTACTGACCTAAATATGCCATGAAGGACTCCAAGTAATGTCTTTAAAATGAGCAAGTGCACAGCGGAAGATTTAATTCGTACCTGAGAATAGACATGCTTAAAAGTGTCAACCAAAAGTTTGGTGAGTTCATAGGTTTATCGTAACAATCATATCAATATATTAATATACCACAAGATTTCATAATCATAAACATAATACACTCGCAAGTGTATGTAAAGCATTCTAAGTGGTTGAGCACTTGGTAACCATACTTAACATTTAATCAACGTCGCATATTCCCTTTATTATGAAATCTCACTACACCGTACCAAATGTAGTCACGAAATGAAGTACTGTGCAACCTTTGAATACTGGTCGTCCAGTCTGGTTGGGGTTGTCAGGCCCGATAGATCTATCAACAGGATTCTCATTTACAATACCCATGTAAATAGTAGTTACCAAGCTACAGGAAAGTATGCCAGTGGTACAACTCAATGTAGAATGTATTTTTAAGTACTTGTGTCTATTTTGTAAACATTTATAAAAGTAGCGTATGTATTCTCAGCCCAAAATATATATGGCAAAAGCAATTAAAAAGGGAGCAAATGAAACTCACCATACTGTATTTTGTAGTAAAAATACATATGATGACATTAAACAAATGTAGTGTTGGCTTCGAATTCACGAACCTATATCATTATATATATATTAACACATATATTCGTAAACGAACAATTTATATATTATATCCTAAACTATATATCTTATATATTTAATTTGTATATGTATCTTTAAAATAATTAATATTTATATAGTTTTATGAATATATATATTATTAGTATTATATTAAAAGTTAATAATTTGTTATATGTAAATATTTATATTATTAATCCAAAATTACATGTAATGTTATGGTATTTGTATTAAATGTACTTTTACATAGAAAATATTTATTTGTCATAATATTATTGTTAATATGAAAGTAATAATAATAATGGTAATAAATTTTAAGAGGTATATTATATTTATAATAATAATAATAATAATAATAATAATAATAATAATAATAATAATAATAATAACAACAACAACAATAATAATATTACTAATATTACTACCTTAAAAGGAAGGGCTTCAAAAAGGGAAATAATTCGGTCCATTAACTATCCCATAGTGTCACGGTATTGATTGGGATTGGTTTTTGATTTATGTAATTTATTCAACAAAAGTTTGCCTAGCTCACACATTAATCTCCACCATAACTTTATATCCCACTAAAGTCATAATGTCATTTTTTTTATTTATAAAACTTCATCATCATTTAACTTTTTAAAGAGAAGAAAAATGAATCTTCATCATTTTGTCATCATTGTTTAAACAGAAAACAACGCAGCAACAGTAGCAGCTTAATAGGTGGCGAATTGTAGTTAAAATAGACTCATAGCAGCAGCAGTCATGATTTGCAGAAAAGGGAGAGAGAGATAGAGAGAGGAAAGAGAGAGATATGTAGAGAGAGGGTAGCGGTGGTTGACTTGGTTGTTCATGGTGAGTTTGTGATGGATGAGGTGATGATTTTAACGGGTTGCAGATAAGATGAAGATGCACTTGTGATAGGATGGTGAAACTTAGGGTGGTGGTGACGGTTGAAAGATTGTACATGTTGGGTTGATATAGGTGAGGCGAGGGTGATCAAACAAACGATTATGTCATAGCGTGTTTTGTGGATTTGATGGTTTGTTATTTAGATGGTAAGTTTGGGTTTATCAAGATTGCATATGTATGTGTATATATGAATTTTATATATCTCTCGGTAAACTATATGCTATGTAATATATGTATATATGCAGCAATGAGAGGAAGTGAGAGAGAAAACCAAAGGAAAAACAAGTAATATTATGTGATTTGTGGGGAGATAGTGGGTGTCCTCAGGCAACTCACATATATATATAAATATACATATAACATGTGGTATATGATAAAGTAAATTAATAATTATAATTATAATATTATAATAATAATAACAAACACGGTATGCAAGGATTTCAATGATTAAACAGTCATACAGTCTCTAATTTATTTATTTCTACCGACACTTTATCCCGGATGGTTATATCATGTCCATTGCTAAACAGTTAACGTATAAAAGTGTTCCTAAAAATCCCAAATTTTTAGATTAAATATATTTAATTATTTCACTCATTAACTGTTTGAAACCTGATCAAAAAGATGCGTCTACTATTTATTTTTAATTCCAAATAATCTGTACGGAGTGTTAAAATTCAACTCATCAAAGTAAAAAAAAATATATTTTTAATAAGTCTAAACTTTACATAACTTAATTATAGATCAATATTTAATTCCAATTTCTCATAAGTTTGAGTCTTAAACTTGTTTAATATCATTCATAAAAATTGACCTGTCATTCGAGCTCGAACTCAACTAAAAATTTAATATTTTTAAAATTAATAAAATAGATTCTAAATATGTTTTTAATAAAGCTAAAATTGATACAACCTATTTTCGGATCATCGTTTATTCTAAAATCACATAAGTTCATTTTTAACTCGTTTAATATCGATGAGATGATAACTGAGTGTCCTTGTCGTTTACTAATTAAATTCGAAACCACATATATATATTTAATATACTTCATTTATATATATATAAATATATTTTAAATAATAACTTTTATATATTATTATTAGTTTACATAAGTAATTCTAACAATTACAATATATAATATTTCATTTTAAATATATGCATACATATTTACAAGTAATCATATCGTAAGTCGTCGAGAATTGTCAAAGGTCAAATGATAACATGAAAATAGTTCAAAATTTTTGAGACTCAACCTAACAGACTTTGCTTATTGTGTCAAAAATATTAAATCGTATCGAGAGTTTGGTTTAAAATTAGTTAAAATTTTCAGGGTCGTGACAGTAATAGACTCCGTTTGCCCTACGATTCGTTCCTCATGTTTGCTGTTAACAAAAGATTCGATTTGAATCTCACCAAGCTTTACAAGAAAATCGTTAGTAATAATCATGCGTAACGATCCTACTCGTATCGCCAGATGTTGACTCTTTCGACTCAACGCATTCGCGACCACATTCGCCTTGCCCGGTTGATAAAGTATTTCACAATTGTAATCTTTTACCACATCCATCCATCTACGTTGACGATAATTCAAATCTCGTTGATCATGAGTCGGATATCTCGTTTCGTGTTCCTTTAATTGTCGAGAGGCATACGCAATGACTTTGCCTCATTGCATTAGAACACAACAGAGCCCATTTAAAGAAGCATCACAATAAACTGTCATGTCTTCCACCCCTTCTGGCAACACTAACACCGGAGCTTGACACAACTTCTCTTTTAACAATTGAAAAACAATTTCTTGCTCGTTTTCCCAATTAAATCTAGTGTTCTTCCTCGTCAATTTCGTCAATGGAGAATCAATCTTAGAAAAGTCTTGGATAAACCGACGATAATAACCGGCCAATCCAAGAAAGCTTCGGATTTCCGTAGGTGTTGTCGGTTATCCCCAACTCTTCACTGTCTCTATCTTCCCCGGATCTACTTGAATACCTTCTTTATTCACAATATGACCTAGGAATTGAACTTCCCTTAGCCAAAACTCACACTTGGAGAGCTTAGTATACAACTTCTCCTTCCGTAACGTCTTCAACACACCACGCAAATGGTGTTCATGTTCCTTCATACTCTTCGAATAGATAAGTATGTCGTCAATGAACACGATTACCGATTTGTCTAACATAGGTTGGCACACTCGGTTCATAAGATCCATGAATTCTGCCGGTGCATTCGTAAGACCAAAAGGCATAACTACAAACTCAAAATGCCCGTAACGCGTTCGAAAAGCCGTTTTCTCAATGTCTTCGTCACGGACCTGCATTTGGTGATAGCCGGACCGTAGGTCAATCTTAGAGAAATACGTTGCACCTTGGAGTTGGTCAAACAAATCGTCAATCTGAGGCAATGGATAACGATTCTTGATCGTCACTTTGTTCAACTCCCAATAATCGATGCACATCCGCATACTACCATCCTTTTTATTCACGAATAAAATCGGAGCGCCCCATGGCGAAGCACTCAGTCGAATAAAACTCTTCTCAAGCAACTCTTGGGTTTGATTTAACAATTCTTGCATTTCGGTCGGCGCTAAACGATAAGGAGTTTTAGCAATGGGAGTAGCACCCGGAACCAACTCAATGCGAAATTCAACTTGCCTTTCCGCCGGAACACCCAATAATTCATCCGGAAAAACATCTTCGAGTTCATTAACTACCGGAATTTCGCGAATTGATGGTGGCTCTTCGCGAGTATCAACTACATGAGCAAGAAAAGCCATGCCACCACTAGTAAGAAAACGACGTGCCCGAGCAATAGTGCATAGTGGCACAAGTCTTCTCCGTCTCTCGCCATGAATAATTAACTCTCCCCCACTTGGGGTCTTTACACGGATAGACTTATCATGGCATGCAATATCGGCTCTATAACGATCGAGCCAATCCATGCCAATGACAATATCAAATTCCCCCAATGTCATCGGGATAAGATCAATTGTAAGCGTTTTGGAACCAAACACAATATCACAATCATTACAAACATCAACCCTTAGCACCGTCTTACCATCCGCTATTTCTACTTCTACATGATGACTTAACTTAGCTTGTGGTTTATCAATCTTAGACACAAATCGCAGAGACACAAATGATAAATTTTCACCGCTATAAAATAGTATCCTTGCCGGATTAGAGTTAATCATGAAAGTACCTGAGACAGCTTCGTTGGATTGTTTGGCCTCATCATTGGTCATTAAGTAGTTCCAACCCCTAGCCGTACCCGCCGCCTTCTATAGCCGCTTAACATTATCATTGCACAAATCAGGACACTCCACTTTCGATGCCCTTCTTTATTACAATTGAAACAAGTGGGCTTGTTTCCGAAAGTTGGGTTCGGGCAATCACGAGCCGTATGATCCGTTTGTCCACAATTGTAACACGTATAAGAAAAACCCCCGGAAGCGCCCTTCTTCACGCTATTAACACTTTCGGAACCCTTCTTGTTCCTCTTGTTTGAAAAGTTCGAACGATTCGACCCATCAAATTTTCTCTTAGAGAAAGAGAAATCGTTTTGCTTTGGAACTTCCGGTTCGAAGCCCCGGGCTAACTCAAACAATTCCTCAAAAGACTTAGCCATTCCCCGACTAATCTTACGCTTTAACTCATCACTTAGTGTACGGTAAAAATCTAGCATCAACTTGTGATCATCGCCAACATACTCCGGGCAAAAATGAGTCTTTGCGAAAAAGGTTGACTTGAGGGTAACCAAGTCCATTTAACCTTGTCACAAATTGTGTAACTCGTCCCAAATTTTATCAAGGTCGTAAGGAGTTCGGTATTCCTTGAAAAATTCCCTTTTAAACTCTTCCCACGTCAAGCCCATGCATTGTTCTTCACCATAAAACTTAATTTTATCGTCCCACCACAACTTAGCCTCCTCACGTAACATACTAGAACCGTATCTCGTCTTCTTCTCAGGAGGACACTCCGTGGTACGAAGAACCTCCTCGATGTTGGAGATCCAACATGTGCTTTTTAATGGATCCCTCACTCCATTAAACATAGGAGGTTGAGCATCCTTGAAATTTTTGTAATGGAAGTCTCGCCTCCCATGTCTACCGTTACCATCACCCCCTTCACCACGAGGATAAATATTTCTAGCTTCTAATGCCTCTTCGATCGCGGCATTCATTCGTTCGTTTATTAACTCGGTTACTTGCCCATCAACCAATTCTTGGAATACCTTTTGGACATCCTCAAGGAATTCCACTCTTTGCTTTTTAATGATGGCCTCGACTTTGGCCGTGAATTCGGAGTCCTCGCTCGGGCCTCCATTTTCGGTATCATGACCATTTCTCATCTTCATTCTACAAAGCAGAATAGGTTAAACAACGAAATGAAGGACAAGTCATAAATATACCACATCGCTCCATCTTGCTCAACAATCATCATACATCGCTTGGTTGACACGACTTGAACCCGTAAAAATGGTAGCTAATCATTGTTACGCGAGCACGTCGCATTAACTCGCTAGTACAACGTCTATCTTGCTTGATGATTTCAAAACACAACACAAAACAATTAGTACAAGGTTAGATCACACAACCCAGGCACTAACCACACCCGGTCCGACCTGTCTCCTACAAGTCCCGCATAAAATGCATACACAATAAAGTCGAAGTCTAGGCACCTATCTCAAGTTGCCTAAATCCCTTAGACCATTCTCTGATACCACTTGAAACAACCCAACCCGTAATCAATACGACAAATTTTTTTCTTAAATTAATTAACCATTAGCGCCCAATTAAACGGTTACATATAAGCCATTTAAACAATATCACAAGGTTAATGTTTACAAACGGCACAAAGGCCCTTAACAAATGTAACACAAGTTCGACCCATTCAAAATGATAATTTTAATCCAAACGACACTTGAGCGACTATCCAAAACCTTCATCCAAAGCAACCACTATCAAAACAAAGTGGGAGGCCACTAATCCAACCGAATACCCTTGCCTTTATCCAAGCCGGAGCCTAAAAAGGTAAACAACGAGAGGGTAAGCAAAATGCTTAGTGAATGCAATAATTATACACATACATATATAATATACCTACTTGCAAACACTTACACACATACCGCATACATACTAGCAACACAATTAGCTTACCACCTTAATACAATGCTATTAACCTCCAATGCCCCAAGCTAGCATAACAAAAGCATATATATATATATATATATATATATATATATAACATGCTTATGCTACAACACAATAACCTTGGTTAACCAATCGTACAAGGGAATGGCGCTCGCGAAAGGCCATCGATGTTCATAACATCCGTTAGTGTACTTAACACCTCGTATCACTAAACCCTCGGGTGGCATCTTAACACCTCGATGCTTCACCCTTTATCTTACGAAGTGGTGCCTTAACACCTCGGCACTTCACTCCTAGGTGGCATCTTAACACCTCGATGCTTCACCCCGAGTGGAGTCTTAACACCTCGACGTTTCACTCGTCATGTGAAACATGGTGTCTTAACACTTCGACACTTCACATCCCATGCTACAACAAATAAATACATTATATACCTACGCATATAATTATTCCACTCACCTTGTCACACCAGTGGTGATTAAACACTTCCTTAAGCTTCAAAGCAAGTACCTAATACATTAAATACACATTCAATACACAACCTAGTTGGACTAACCACCAACATTTAACCTTGGGCATTTAATGACCCGATTGCATTAAATGACTCATCTATACCAACATTGCCCATTTAAGGTCAAGTCTCACCATAAATCATTAACAGCTAGTGATTAAGGTCTACTAATCCCAACTAACACACTTTATGGGTATTTCATACTCATCTTACTCTACTAGGTCAACCATTACCCATTTGACCCATTTTAACATTTAGTTTTACAAGTTTTGGTGAAACTTAACCCATTAACAATCTTTCATCATTTTACAAGTGTATTAGTGACTAACAACACAATTAACACTTGAAATTACCAATATTCATGACCAAACCCTAGATTAACACCATTTGGGTTTCCTTGCATCTAATTAACCTAAATTCACCCATTAAGTCCCCAAATGGGTCTACAAGTCTCAATTGACCAAATCCTAGCCATAAATTAGCTAAAACTCAAGACATGGAGTTAAGATTTACCAACACTATTACGTCATAGCTAAGAACGAGGAGAACAAATTTACTTCTTGCTGCAAAGATCGAATCACAAGTCTTTACCTTCAAATCTCACTTTAAATCTAAATGGGTTTTGTGTTTTGGAAGATAAAATGGAAAGAAAAGAGAAAAGAAAATGAATTATATGAGATAAGTGGCTGATATTTGAGCCACAAATCTGGTCCACACGCGAAAAGACAGAAATACCCTCGAACCACTCCTTTTTAAATCAGAAAAACGATTCAGCATACCAGTAGGGTCGCGGCGCGACCCCTTTTGTCGCGGCGCGGTAATTAACAAGAAGTTTGAGCTGTTTAATCTAGGGCCTGATTTTGATATGCGTTCATTATCGCGGCGCGGAGGACCCCGCCGCGGCACGGCCTCACGCCCATTTTTGTCCAGATTTTGGTTTACAACTCAAAAGTCATAACCCGGCTCGTACACCCCATTCACGCTTCGCATATTCACTTATACTACACCATAAAGTCTCATTCGACTTAATACTCTCCTAAACCATGCATCTACTTACACGTGCTTACCTTCTTCAAGTATATATCGTATACATCAACTAAACTTTAAATCATTCAATCACAATTGCAAACGGGAAATATAAACGTTTTAATGGCTAATTATGTACCTTAAGACAGGTACGAATAAAATGGGGTGTTACAATACATATGATGTTCTAGAATTTTGAATGATACGAATATTTTTCTGGGTAGAAGTGATGTTCTAGCACAATTTTGAAGTCAAAGTATAGCTTTGAAAGATGTAGAGATTTATGAGTGATGTCTCCTGGTGTGTCTTGACTTGGATTCTAATCTGTCAAAATTAGAATATGAAATTGAATTTGGATGAGAACGGTTGTTTTGATTTCTATTAAAGAATGTATATCGTTGTGAAATTAGTGAGTATAGTTGATGATTTGCTGAATCAGAATCTAAGAATGTAACATATTAATTGTGAATTTATATATCTCTCGGGTATTACCTACCCGTTAAAAGTTTCACAAGTAATATTTTGTAACGGGAACTTTTATTACAGTCTTTATGAAAATATATGCATATTTTCTTCAGATGTAATACAGATTTGATGAGTTAATACTAAATTAAGCTCATTTAATCTTAGACTGGAATTAGAAATGAATAATCTCTAACATTAGAGATTACATACTCTTCACAGAATATTTCACTACTGTGATCAATACTTCATTATTTATTCTTATGGATATTTTCTTAGTGAATCATGTTGATGCTCATAGAACTCTTGCTAACTTCGCAAGGTACAAATGATGTGTTCTAGAAAGTTACGAGTATATCAAAAGTGTAAAATCAAACATGTAATTGAATAATACACTTAGTTTATTATGAAACGGACTTCATTGAGTTGAAACAGAGATCGTAGTTAACGATGGTTAAGTTGTTAAGGAAAGATGTACATCTTAGCATATTAGTAATATGAATTTAATCGAGTACTATCTACCCTTATTTATTTCATACATAATAGCTTAGTACAAAAAAGATTTATTTTGATCTCAAAATTTATATATATATATATATATATATATATATATATATATATATATATATATATATATATATATATACATAAAATATACATACAATTTCTTCAGATGGAATGAGTTAATACTTCATAACTCGTTGGTACAATACACACATTATTGATTCGTAATGATGTCCACGGTGATTCTTGAACTGGCGGAGCTTGTGATGTTATAGGTGCTGCTGATTCTGACAATGCTGACGGCACTGACTGTGCTGGTGATGCTAACGGTACTGTTGATGCTGCTGGTAAAACAAGTCTAGCTTGTAAATCACGCACCATTCTTGTTAGGGTTTTTACTCTTCCTTCTATCATTTTGGTTCACTCATCTGATTTATGGTTAAGGCTAGAATAGGTAATCTCTAAGACTTTGGAGATTACATAATCGCCATATAACGTTTCTCTAATGAAGTCATAGATTAATACTTCATCAGTTATTGTTGTTGGTACTCCTTGGTATCTATGGTGCATATGACATTGATGCTCGAGGCACAGATTCTGATGTTGAGGTGTGGGATGCAGATGTTGCTGTTGGTGGTGGTGATGATACTGGTGGTGTTGCTGATGGTGGTACTGTTGCTGACGTTGTTGCTGCTGGTGCTTGTAGCCTTTGCACCATATTCTCCAAAGCCACTACCCGAGCGTGAAGCTCGTTGACTTCTTCTATTACACTAGAATGATCGTCGGTTCGGACGAGCGGATGAATAAGATCTAGAATGTGAGATAGTATATAATCGTGACGAGATACTCTGGAAATGAGAGAGAAAATGGTGTCTCTAATAGGTTCGCCGGTAAGTGCTTCAGGTTCTTCGCCAAGAGGGCAATGTGGTGGATGGAAGGGATCGCCTTCTTCTTGTCTCCAATGACTAAGTAGACTACGAACCCATCCCCAATTCATCCAAAATAGATGATGGTTAATTGGTTGATCCATTCCGGTCACACTGCTTTCGGAGATCGAGTGAAACTCCATATCGGAATTCGAGGGACTTGAACTAGTGGAGAGTTCCATTTTATACGATTGTATAAAAGATTTTTCGATATGAAATGATTTTTGGCTATCGGATGATATTCTAATTACATAGAATATCGGTATATATAGAACAAAGGATTTTGTAGATTACGAAGGAATTTACGAAATATGTCAGGCAAAGTTTACAGTAACATATACGCTAAGATATGAGTTTAGCAGATACGCTAAGATATGAATTTTGTCTATACACTATTCATGAAATCAATGTAGTAAGATGTGTCTTGACTACGAATGATAAGCATGTAATTTCCGACAAGAAATGATAATAAAAAATGTTTGACATGCAACTAAGGTCAAAGTCTAAACTCACTAATGCATCCTAATGACTATCAGTTAGACACACTAATGCAGACCTAGTTCGCTAAGACCACCGCTCTGATACCACCTGTAAAGACCCGTCCTAATCCATAAGGACGAATACAATAACATATGGTTACATTGCGAGGTATTTGACCTCTATATGATAAATTTTACAAACATTGCATTCATTTTTTAAAGACAAACTTTCATTACATCGAAAGTTGACAGGCATGCATACCATTTCATAATATCCAACTATAAATGATCTAATTTGTCATTTACTTAATCATAATCTTTACTGAACTCACCGACTTGAATGCAATGTCTTTTGAAATATGCTATGAATGACTCCAAGTAATATCTTTAAACTAAGCAAATGCACAACGAAAGATTTCTTTCAATCCTGAGAATAAACATGCTTTAAAGTGTCAACCAAAAGGTTGGTGAGTTCATTAGTTTATCATAATCGATCATTTCCATAATTTTAATAGACCACAAGATTTTTATATTTATAAACAGAACCTCTCGTCTGCATAAAGATAAAATCATTCATATGAATTGAACACCTGGTAACCGACATTAACTTTAGTGCATAGAATATCCCTAAAAAGAACCTATCGTCTGTATAATATAATCTCGAAGTACTTAAGCCATCTATAACCTGAATGGGGGTTGTTAGGCCCAATAGATCTATCTTTAGGATTCGCATCAATTAGGAACAGAACCTCTCGTCTGCCTAATTCTTAGGTTACCAAGCTAAAAGGGCCGATATTTGGTCTAATAATCCAACCATAGAATGTAGTTTCAAGTACTTGTGTCTATTTCGTAAAACAGTTATAAAAGCAGCGCATGTATTCTCAGTCCCAAAAATATATATATTGTAAAAGCATTTAAAAAAGGGAACAAATGAAACTCACTATACTGTATTTCGTAGTAAAAATACATATGTCGTCATTGAACAAGTGTAGGGTTGGCCTCGGATTCACGAACCTATATGATTCATATATATATTAAAACATATTCTTGTAATCGAGTAAATATATATATTATTATTATCAATGATATAATTTTTATATTATTAACTTATATGTTTTTCATTATTTAATTAAATGTATTCATTTGTATATAAAAGTATTAATATAGTTAAGTTATGTATGTTAAATATATTTTTATAAATATCATTTGTTTGTTGAAACTTGTAATTGTAATAATACTAAAATAATATTAAGTATGGTAAAATGATTATAATATTTAGTTTTTCTAATAACGGTAATAATGTTAACAATCCTTATTAGTGATAATAATAATGATATTAATAAAATAAAATAAAATATTAATTTTTCTAATAATGATAGTTATGATAATGATTTTAATAATTACATAATAATAATAAACATGATAATATAAATAGAAATACTCATCTTAATGATAATAATATATATTTGCATTTTATAGTTTTACAAATAATTAACTTAACCATAATAATAATAATAATAACCATATTGATATCGATAATCATTTTAGTAATAATAATTGTAATATTAATAATAAAATTTATATTAATAACAATGATAGTAATGATAAATATAATGATAATACTAATTTTTAATCATAATAATAATAAATTCAGCATGATAGTTATAATAATACTCATCTTAACAATAATAATAACAATAACTAATCATAATAATAATAATAATAATAATAATAATAATAATCATAATAATAAAAATAATAAAAGGATTATACCCTTTAATAGCTTTTCTAAAAAAAAATCGTCCCAGACCGGGCTTGAAACCGTGACCTCTCGAATACCCAAAAACACCTTAGACCATGGATCTGCTGCCGTTTTTCTGATTAAATCTGTAACTTAAATGATTTTAACCCGTTTTGTTTTCTGTCACTCTTTCTTCTTCTTCTTCACCATTTAAATCGACCAGGGGCCATTACATTCTTAACCATGAATTAATTGTTGGGTTTAGATGTTAAATAGAAACATATATGACTTGTTTGTGTGAGAGTTGGATTAATCAGAAAGAAGGGAAAAATATAACAGAGACAGATACATGAAGAACATCTGTATGAACTCCAACATCAAATTCAATTTGAGGAATGTTTTAGACAAAACTTACAACACGAATTATGTTTAAAATCACACCTAGAAACTTTCTCAACCATCAATTTAACAGAAAATACCAAAACGAGTTCGAATTTCCTCAAGAACACACTGTTTGACTTTTTGATATAAAAGTTTGACTCTAAAATTCAAGATTGATAGAAAGAATTGGAAGCTATAAATTTACAGTTATTTCAAGTAACCAATTCCTAACAACACTTCATTTGTAAATTTTGAAATTTCATTCGTATTTGAGTTTTTGATTTTGAATGTTTAAAACAGAGATAACGAGCTGTAAGTTTAAAAAAAAATTTCTTCAACACCATTTAACAATTACAGGCGGTTATAATTTTTATTGGATATGAAGAATTAAATGGTTCAATCCACAAGTATCAGATCAAGAAGTTTAACAGAATCGTACCACAGAATAAGATATAAAATAAATTTAAAGACAGAAACAAAATACAGAGACGAAAAAAAATAACAATCGAATATGATGGCTAACAAAAAATCGTACGAATGATAATGATATATAAGAATTTGTAGACAAAAACAAAATTTAAATAAAGATTGATGGATACGTGAAATTTAATGTAACGACCCTGGATTTTCCGACCTATATTATTAATATTTATTATTAATACTTGCGTTATACTAAATGTATTCTTATACATTTTACTTGTTACCGTATTTGACTTTAAATGTCCCGACTCGTCTTTTCGACACGTGCTTTTCATGAATAGTATTTTGAATATTATTTACGTTCATAATTAATTGTTATTAATTATTTCTAATTAACTAATGTAAGTAGTTAATTACTTGGGCTTTTTACTAATTTGTTGTTTACTTATACTTGGGCTTATATTATTGGACTTGGAAGCCCACCCTACATTACTTAATGGACTACTAGTAAGCCCACTATTATGCTAATGATTCTTTAAGGTTAAAATGGATTAATTAGTTAAATGAGGATACAAAGTTGTTGTAGTGACCTGAACTTTTCCATGTTTATATATATTAATTGAGATTGATATTTACATGATTAAATGTTTCCAACATGTTAAGCAATCAAACTTGTTAAGACTTGATTAATTGAAATATGTTTCATATAGACAATTGACCACCCAAGTTGACCGGTGATTCACGAACGTTAAAACTTGTAAAAACTATACAATGACATATATATGGTTATATATATAGTTAACATGTTTTTATTATAAGTATGTATCTCATTAGGTATTTTAACAATGAGTTATATACATAAAAATGAGACTATTAATTTAAGAAACTCGAAAACGATATATATAACGATTATCGTTATAACAACGTCTTACTAGGTACATATGAATCATATTAAGATATTGATACACTTGGTTAAATATATTAAATGATAAGTAAATATATTATTAAGTGTATTAACAATGAAATACATATGTAAAAATAAGACTACTAACTTAATGATTTCGAAACGAGACATATATGTAATGATTATCGTTGTAACGACATTTAACTGTATATACATCATACTAAGATATATTATATATCATAATATCATGATAATATAATAATTTAACATCTCATTTGTTATAATAAACAATGGGTTAACAACATTCAACAAGATCGTTAACCTAAAGGTTTCAAAACAACATTTACATGTAACGACTAACGATGACTTAACGACTCAGTTAAAATGTATATACATGTAGTGTTTTAATATGTATTCATACACTTTTGAAAGACTTCAAGACACTTATCAAAATACTTCTACTTAACAAAAATGATTACAATTACATCCTCGTTCAGTTTCATCAACAATTCTACTCGTATGCACCCGTATTCGTACTCGTACAATACACAGCTTTTAGATGTATGTACTATTGGTATATACACTCCAATGATCAGCTCTTAGCAGCCCATTGAGTCACCTAACACATGTGGGAACCATCATTTGGCAACTAGCATGAAATATCTCATAAAATTACAAAAATATGAGTAATCATTCATGACTTATTTACATGAAAACAAAATTACATATCCTTTATATCTAATCCATACACCAACGACAAAAAACACCTACAAACACTTTCATTCTTCAATTTTCTTCATCTAATTGATCTCTCTCAAGTTCTATCTTCAAGTTCTAAGTGTTATTCATATATTTTACAAGTTCTAGTTACATAAAATCAAGAATACTTTCAAGTTTGCTAGCTCACTTCCAATCTTGTAAGGTGATCATCCAACCTCAAGAAATCTTTGTTTCTAACAGTAGGTTATCATTCTAATACAAGGTAATAATCATATTCAAACTTTGGTTCAATTTCTATAACTATAACAATCTTTATTTCAAGTGATGATCTTACTTGAACTTGTTTTCGTGTCACGATTCTGCTTCAAGAACTTCGAGCCATCCAAGGATCCGTTGAAGCTAGATCCATTTTTCTCTTTTCCAGTAGGTTTATCCAAGGAACTTAAGGTAGTAATGATGTTCATAACATCATTCGATTCATACATATAAAGCTATCTTATTCGAAGGTTTAAACTTGTAATCACTAGAACATAGTTTAGTTCATTCTAAAATTGTTCGCAAACAAAAGTTAATCCTTCTAACTTGACTTTTAAAATCAACTAAACACATGTTCTATATCTATATGATATGCTAACTTAATGATTTAAAACCTGGAAACACGAAAAACACCGTAAAACCGGATTTACGCCGTCGTAGTAACACCGCGGGCTGTTTTGGGTTAGTTAATTAAAAACTATGATAAACTTTGGTTTAAAAGTTGTTATTCTGAGAAAATGATTTTTATTATGAACATGAAACTATATCCAAAAATTATGGTTAAACTCAAAGTGGAAGTATGTTTTCTAAAATGGTCATCTAGACGTCGTTCTTTCGACTAAAATGACTACCTTTACAAAAACGACTTGTAACTTATTTTTCCGACTATAAACCTATACTTTTTCTATTTAGATTCATAAAATAGAGTTCAATATGAAACCATAGCAATTTGATTCACTCAAAACGGATTTAAAATGAAGAAGTTATGGGTAAAACAAGATTGGATAATTTTTCTCATTTTAGCTACGTGAAAATTGGTAACAAATCTATTCCAACCATAACTTAATCAACTTGTATTGTATATTATGTAATCTTGAGATACCATAGACACGTATACAATGTTTCGACCTATCATGTCGACACATCTATATATATTTCGGAACAACCATAGACACTCTATATGTGAATGTTGGAGTTAGCTATACAGGGTTGAGGTTGATTCCAAAATATATATAGTTTGAGTTGTGATCAATACTGAGATACGTATACACTGGGTCGTGGATTGATTCAAGATAATATTTATCGATTTATTTCTATACATCTAATTGTGGACAACTAGTTGTAGGCTACTAACGAGGACAGCTGACTTAATAAACTTAAAACATCAAAATATATTAAAAGTCTTGTAAATATATTTTGAACATACTTTGATATATATGTATATATTGTTATAGGTTCGTGAATCAACCAGTGGCCAAGTCTTACTTCCCGACGAAGTAAAAATCTGTGAAAGTGAGTTATAGTCCCACTTTTAAAATCTAATATTTTTGGGATGAGAATACATGCAGGTTTTATAAATGATTTACAAAATAGACACAAGTACGTGAAACTACATTCTATGGTTGAATTATCGAAATCGAATATGCCCCTTTTTATTAAGTCTGGTAATCTAAGAATTAGGGAACAGGCACCCTAATTGACGCGAATCCTAAAGATAGATCTATCGGGTCCAACAAGCCCCATCCAAAGTACCGGATGCTTTAGTACTTCGAAATTTATATCATATCCGAAGGGTGTCCCGGAATGATGGGGATATTCTTATATATGCATCTTGTTAATGTCGGTTACTAGGTGTTCACCATATGAATGACTTTTATCTCTATGTATGGGATGTGTATTGAAATATGAAATCTTGTGGGCTATTATTATGATTTGATATATATAGGTTAAACCTATAACTCACCATCATTTTTGTTGACGTTTTAAGCATGTTTATTCTCAGGTGATTATTAAGAGCTTCCGTTGTCGCATACTTAAATAAGGACGAGATTTGGAGTCCATGTTTGTATGATATTGTGTAAAAACTGCATTCAAGAAACTTATTTTGTTGTAACATATTTGTATTGTAAACCATTATGTAATGGTCGTGTGTAAATAGGATATTTTAGATTATCATTATTTGATAATCTACGTAAAGCTTTTTAAACCTTTATTGATGAAATAAAGGTTATGGTTTGTTTTAAAATGAATGCAGTCTTTGAAAAACGTCTCATATAGAGGTCAAAACCTCGCAACGAAATCAATTAATATGGAACGTTTTTAATCAATAAGAACGGGACATTTCAGTTGGTATCAGAGCGTTGGTCTTAGAGAACCAGAATTTTGCATTAGTGTGTCTTATCGAGTTTGTTAGGATGCATTAGTGAGTCTGGACTTCGACCGTGTTTAGTTGAAAAATGATTGCTTAACAAATTTTGTTGGAAACTATATATTTTTAACATGTGAATATTATGTGATATATTAATCTCTTAACGCGTTTGATATTATGTGATAGATGTCTACCTCTAGAACAAGTCCCATTGACTCACCTAATAATAATGAAGAGTCAAATGTAAATTGGAATGATTCGTGGACTGATTCACAAGTTCCCGAAGAGGAACCGGAAGAAGAGTCGGAACCGGAAGAAGAATCGGAACCGGAAGAAGAATCGGAACCGGATGAAGAAATAGAACCGGTGGGGGAAATAATAAAACGGTTAAGTAAAAGAAAATCCTCAACCAACCGATCAAGGTTAATTATGGTCAATGGTGTTTCCGCCAAGGAAGCAAAATATTGGGAGGATTACCAATTCTCCGATGAATCAGATTCCGACGAGAATTCCGATGATGTTATAGAAATTACCCCAACTGAATTTAAAAAGGCAAAAGAAAATAATAAGGGAAAGGGCATAAAAATAGAGAAATCTAATTCCAACCCCGATGAACTTTATATGTATCGTCAACCCCCGAAGTCCTTAAATTGTAACAATGACCCGGGAACCTCTAAACCACCAGGTTTTTCTAAACCAATGTGGATCACGATGGCTCGTATTAGGGGAACATCATATATCCCTAGAAACTTGGCAAAACGAACCAAAACCGAAGAAGAAGAAACAAGCGAGTCGGAATAAGATAGTTGTATTCGTGTGGTGTAATATATGTAATATAGTGTGCTTATGCTTTATGATATATGTAAAAATTGCTTGTATTAATAAGTATTTTTTTTTATGAATCTAACTCTTGTCTATTTTACAGTATAAAAACAAAAAATGGATAGACAACCCAATATTTTAAGAGACCTACCCGGAGACATGATTGATGAAATCTTGTCTAGAGTCGGTCAGAATTCTTCGGCACAACTATTTAAGGCGAGATCAGTTTGTAAGACATTCGAAGAACGTTCCAAGAATGTCTTGGTTTATAAGAGACTTTCGTTTGAAAGATGGGGGATATCACATTGGGAAACCAATAAGTTACGATGTGTTTACTTTGACGCATATATTGCGAGGAACCCAAATGCTATTTTACGCAATGGGTTAAGAAATTATTTTGACTCAATATATCCGAATATTGGACTTCGTGATTTAGAAAAAGCGGCTAACATGCAACATAAAGAAGCATGTTATGCTTACGGATTAGTAATGTTCGCTTCTCACCAAAGTGAGAACAAGAACATCGGGCTACAACTATTAAACAAAACGTTCCCACAAGTGACGGAGTCGGTAATTGGGGTAAGAAATGAGGTTTTTAGATTGTTACGGGACTGTTGGACATTACGTAACCCTCGTCCCTTTGACGACGTTACAACACGCTGTCTTATCAACGGCCATAACGGTTATGTTCCACAAGACCAAGGATGGGAAGTAGTCCTAGTAAAACCAGAATGCATGACTTGTTTCTGGACGTATGAATTACGTGTCTTTATTGCCTTTGCTGAACGACTTGTGTACTAGCTAGAATTATCTTCACAACCATCTTGTATCAAATTTATTGTGTGCTATATTTCATGCTATATGTAAAATAAGCGGTATTGTAAGTTTGTAAAATATTGTGAAAAAGTTTGAACGCGAAATATTATTATAATCAGTTTTTCATATAGAATTGTAGTAGTTGAATTGTATATTAGCTACTAAGTATGAACTTAACGGCTACCCGAATTTAAACTTATAAAACGCCAATATGAAGAAAAAGCTTTTATAAATGAGTTCATATTATGCTACGAAATACTATTAACTACTCTTAATATTCTGTATGATTAACTTGTTCCATTTGACTATTTTGAAGGAAATGGCACCGACTACTCGACACACCGTGAATATGAATGAAGAGGAATTCCATACTTTTCTAGCTTCAAACATAGCCGCAGTACAGGCTGCGCTACATACCAACAATAACCTTAGATCTGGCAGTACAGGAAATCGTGTAGGATGCACCTACAAAGAATTCACTGCCTGCAAACCTTTGGAATTTGATGGAACCGAAGGACCGATCGGATTGAAACGGTGGACCGAGAAGGTCGAATCGGTGTTTGCCATAAGTAAGTGTACTGAAGAGGACAAAGTGAAGTACGCTACGCATACCTTCACAGGTTCTGCGTTAACATGGTGGAATACCTATCTAGAGCAAGTGGGACAAGATGATGCGTACGCACTACCGTGGTCAGCATTCAAGCACTTGATGAACGAGAAGTACCGTCCCAGAACCGAGGTCAATAAGCTCAAGACAGAACTTAGAGGGTTACGAACCCAAGGATTTGATATTACCACGTACGAAAGACGATTCACAGAATTGTGCCTATTGTGTCCGGGAGCATTCAAAGATGAGGAAGAGAAGATCGACGCGTTTGTGAAAGGATTACCGGAAAGAATCCAAGAAGATATAAGTTCACACGAGCCCGCCTCCATACAACAGGCATGTAGAATGGCTCACAAACTAATGAACCAGATTGAAGAAAGAATTAAAGAACAGACTGCTGAAGAGGCCAATGTGAAGCAAGTCAAAAGAAAGTGGGAGGAAAACGGTGATAAGAATCACCAATACAACAACAACAGCAATTACAACAATAATCACAACAATTATCCCAACAATCGCAACATCAATCGCAACTACAACAAACGGCCCAACAACAACAACAACAACAACAACAACAACAACAACAACAACAACAACAACAACAGCAACTACAACAATCATCCCAACAACAATAATAACCGCAACAACAACAACAATCAGAAGCAGCTATGCCAAAGGTGTGAAAAGTATCACTCGGGGTTCTGCACCAAATTTTGCAACAAGTGTAAAAGAAATGGTCATAGCGCGGTGAAGTGTGAGGTCTACGGACCAGGGGTTAATAGAACGAAAGGAACAAATGGTGTCTGAACGAGTAATGGCGGAGCAAGTAGTGTCGGAGCAAGTTATGCCAATGTAGTTTGTTATAAATGTGGAAAACCGGGCCACATTATTAGAAATTGCCCGAACCAGGAGAACACGAATGGACAAGGCCGCGGAAGAGTTTTCAATATTAATGCGGCAGAGGCACAGGAAGACCCGGAGCTTGTTACGGGTACATTTCTTATTGACAATAAATCTGCTTACGTTTTATTTGATTCGGGTGCGGATAGAAGCTATATGAGTAGAGATTTTTGTGCTAAATTAAGTTGTCCATTGACGCCTTTGGATAGTAAATTTTTACTCGAATTAGCAAATGGTAAATTAATTTCAGCAGATAATATATGTCGAAATCGAGAAATTAAACTGGTTAGCGAAATATTTAAGATTGATTTGATACCAGTAGAGTTAGGGAGTTTTGATGTGGTAATCGGTATGGACTGGTTGAAAGAAGTGAAAGCAGAGATCGTCTGTTACAAAAATGCAATTCGCATTATACGAGAAAAAGGAAAACCCTTAATGGTGTACGGAGAAAAGGGCAACACGAAGCTACATCTTATTAGTAATTTGAAGGCACAAAAACTAATAAGAAAAGGTTGCTATGCTGTTCTAGCACACGTCGAGAAAGTACAAACTGAAGAAAACAGCATCAATGATGTTCCCATTGCAAAAGAATTCCCCGATGTATTTCTGAAAGAATTACCGGGATTACCCCCACATCGATCTGTTGAATTTCAAATAGATCTTGTACCAGGAGCTGCACCAATAGCTCGTGCTCCTTACAGACTCGCACCCAGCGAGATGAAAGAACTGCAAAGCCAATTACAAGAACTTTTAGAGCGTGGTTTCATTCGACCAAGCACATCACCGTGGGGAGCTCCTGTTTTGTTTGTCAAGAAGAAAGATGGTACATTCAGGTTGTGTATCGACTACCGAGAGTTGAACAAACTTACCATCAAGAACCGCTACCCACTACCGAGAATCGATGACTTATTTGATCAACTACAAGGCTCGTCTGTTTATTCAAAGATTGACTTACGTTCCGGGTATCATCAAATGCGGGTGAAAGAAGATGATATTTCAAAGACTGCTTTCAGAACACGTTACGGTCATTACGAGTTTATGGTCATGCCGTTTGGTTTAACTAATGCACCAGCTGTGTTCATGGACCTTATGAACCGAGTGTGTGGACCATACCTTGACAAGTTTGTCATTGTTTTCATTGATGACATACTTATTTACTCAAAGAATGACCAAGAACACGGTGAACATTTGAGAAAGGTGTTAGAAGTATTGAGGAAGGAAGAATTGTATGCTAAGTTTTCAAAGTGTGCATTTTGGTTGGAAGAAGTTCAATTCCTCGGTCACATAGTGAACAAAGAAGGTATTAAGGTGGATCCGGCAAAGATAGAAACTGTTGAAAAGTGGGAAACCCCGAAAACTCCGAAACACATACGCCAGTTTTTAGGACTAGCTGGTTACTACAGAAGGTTCATCCAAGACTTTTCCAGAATAGCAAAACCCTTGACTGCATTAACGCATAAAGGGAAGAAATTTGAATGGAATGATGATAAAGAGAAAGCGTTTCAGTTATTGAAGAAAAAGCTAACTACGGCACCTATATTGTCATTGCCTGAAGGGAATGATGATTTTGTGATTTATTGTGACGCATCAAAGCAAGGTCTCGGTTGTGTATTAATGCAACGAACGAAGGTGATTGCTTATGCGTCTAGACAATTGAAGATTCACGAACAAAATTATACGACGCATGATTTAGAATTAAGCGCGGTTGTTTTTGCATTAAATACTTGGAGGCACTACTTATATGGGGTCAAAAGTATTATATATACCGACCACAAAAGTCTTCAACACATATTTAATCAGAAACAACTGAATATGAGGCAGCGTAGGTGGATTGAATTGTTGAATGATTACGACTTTGAGATTCGTTACCACCCGGGAAAGGCAAATGTAGTAGCCGATGCCTTGAGCAGGAAGGACAAAGAACCCATTCGAGTAAAATCTATGAATATAATGATTCATAATAACCTTACTACTCAAATAAAGGAGGCGCAACAAGGAGTTTTAAAAGAGGGAAATTTAAAGGATGAAATACCCAAGGGATCGGAGAAGCATCTTAATATTCGGGAAGACGGAACCCGGTATAGGGCTGAAAGGATTTGGGTACCAAAATTTGGAGATATGAGAGAAATGGTACTTAGAGAAGCTCATAAAACCAGACACTCAATACATCCTGGAACGGGGAAGATGTACAAGGATCTCAAGAAACATTTTTGGTGGCCGGGTATGAAATCCGATGTTGCTAAATATGTAGGAGAATGTTTGACGTGTTCTAAGGTCAAAGCTGAGCATCAGAAACCATCAGGTCTACTTCAACAACCCGAAATCCCGGAATGGAAATGGGAAAACATTACCATGGATTTCATCACTAAATTGCCAAGGACTGCAAGTGGTTTTGATACTATTTGGGTAATAGTTGATCGTCTCACCAAATCAGCACACTTCCTGCCAATAAGAGAAGATGACAAGATGGAGAAGTTAGCACGACTGTATTTGAAGGAAGTCATCTCCAGACATGGAATACCAATCTCTATTATCTCTGATAGGGATGGCAGATTTATTTCAAGATTCTGGCAGACATTACAGCAAGCATTAGGAACTCGTCTAGACATGAGTACTGCCTATCATCCACAAACTAATGGGCAGAGCGAAAGGACGATACAAACACTTGAAGACATGCTACGAGCATGTGTTATTGATTTCGAAAACAGTTAGGATCGACATCTACCGTTAGTAGAATTTTCCTACAACAACAGCTACCATTCAAGCATTGAGATGGCGCCGTTTGAAGCACTTTATGGTAGAAAGTGCAGGTCTCCGATTTGTTGGAGTGAAGTGGGGGATAGACAGATTACGGGTCCGGAGATTATACAAGAAACTACCGAGAAGATCATCCAAATTCAACAACGGTTGAAAACCGCCCAAAGTCGACAAAAGAGCTACGCTGATATTAAAAGAAAAGATATAGAATTTGAAATTGGAGAGATTGTCATGCTTAAAGTTGCACCTTGGAAAGGCGTTGTTCGATTTGGTAAACGAGGGAAATTAAATCCAAGGTATATTGGACCATTCAAGATTATTGATCGTGTCGGGCCAGTAGCTTACCGACTTGAGTTACCTCAACAACTCGCGGCTGTACATAACACTTTCCACGTCTCGAATTTGAAGAAATGTTTTGCTAAAGAAGATCTCACTATTCCGTTAGATGAAATCCAAATCAACGAAAAACTTCAATTCATCGAAGAACCCGTCGAAATAATGGATCGTGAGGTTAAAAGACTTAAGCAAAACAAGATACCAATTGTTAAGGTTCGATGGAATGCTTGTAGAGGACCCGAGTTCACCTGGGAGCGTGAAGATCAGATAAAGAAGAAATACCCGCATCTATTTCCAGAAGATTCGTCAACACCTTCAACAGCTTAAAATTTCGGGACGAAATTTATTTAACGGGTAGGTACTGTAGTGACCTGAACTTTTCCATGTTTATATATATTAATTGAGATTGATATTTACATGATTAAATGTTTCCAACATGTTAAGCAATCAAACTTGTTAAGACTTGATTAATTGAAATATGTTTCATATAGACAATTGACCACCCAAGTTGACCGGTGATTCACGAACGTTAAAACTTGTAAAAACTATACAATGACATATATATGGTTATATATATAGTTAACATGTTTTTATTATAAGTATGTATCTCATTAGGTATTTTAACAATGAGTTATATACATAAAAATGAGACTATTAATTTAAGAAACTCGAAAACGATATATATAACGATTATCGTTATAACAACGTCTTACTAGGTACATATGAATCATATTAAGATATTGATACACTTGGTTAAATATATTAAATGATAATTAAATATATTATTAAGTGTATTAACAATGAAATACATATGTAAAAATAAGACTACTAACTTAATGATTTCGAAACGAGACATATATGTAACGATTATCGTTGTAACGACATTTAACTGTATATACATCATACTAAGATATATTATATATCATAATATCATGATAATATAATAATTTAACATCTCATTTGTTATAATAAACAATGGGTTAACAACATTCAACAAGATCGTTAACCTAAAGGTTTCAAAACAACATTTACATGTAACGACTAACGATGACTTAACGACTCAGTTAAAATGTATATACATGTAGTGTTTTAATATGTATTCATACACTTTTGAAAGACTTCAAGACACTTATCAAAATACTTCTACTTAACAAAAATGCTTACAATTACATCCTCGTTCAGTTTCATCAACAATTCTACTCGTATGCACCCGTATTCGTACTCGTACAATACACAGCTTTTAGATGTATGTACTATTGGTATATACACTCCAATGATCAGCTCTTAGCAGCCCATGTGAGTCACCTAACACATGTAGGAACCATCATTTGGCAACTAGCATGAAATATCTCATAAAATTACAAAAATATGAGTAATCATTCATGACTTATTTACATGAAAACAAAATTACATATCCTTTATATCTAATCCATACACCAACGACCAAAAACACCTACAAACACTTTCATTCTTCAATTTTCTTCATCTAATTGATCTCTCTCAAGTTCTATCTTCAAGTTCTAAGTGTTCTTCATATATTTTACAAGTTCTAGTTACATAAAATCAAGAATACTTTCAAGTTTGCTAGCTCACTTCCAATCTTGTAAGGTGATCATCCAACCTCAAGAAATCTTTGTTTCTTACAGTAGGTTATCATTCTAATACAAGGTAATAATCATATTCAAACTTTGGTTCAATTTCTATAACTATAACAATCTTATTTCAAGTGATGATCTTACTTGAACTTGTTTTCGTGTCATGATTCTGCTTCAAGAACTTCGAGCCATCCAAGGATCCGTTGAAGCTAGATCCATTTTTCTCTTTTCCAGTAGGTTTATCCAAGGAACTTAAGGTAGTAATGATGTTCATAACATCATTCGATTCATACATATAAAGCTATCTTATTCGAAGGTTTAAACTTGTAATCACTAGAACATAGTTTAGTT
Organism: Rutidosis leptorrhynchoides; assembly: GCF_046630445.1. Classification (NCBI taxonomy): domain Eukaryota; kingdom Viridiplantae; phylum Streptophyta; class Magnoliopsida; order Asterales; family Asteraceae; genus Rutidosis; species Rutidosis leptorrhynchoides. The sequence goes on along the minus strand of NC_092338.1, from coordinate 211,375,064 downwards.
AATTCTAAAATTGTTCGCAAACAAAAGTTAATCCTTCTAACTTGACTTTTAAAATCAACTAAACACATGTTCTATATCTATATTATATGCTAACTTAATGATTTAAAACCTGGAAACACGAAAAACACCGTAAAACCGGATTTACGCCGTCGTAGTAACACCGCGGGCTGTTTTGGGTTAGTTAATTAAAAACTATGATAAAATTTGATTTAAAAGTTGTTATTCTGAGAAAATGATTTTTATTATGAACATGAAACTATATCCAAAAATTATGGTTAAACTCAAAGTGGAAGTATGTTTTCTAAAATGGTCATCTAGACGTCGTTCTTTCGACTGAAATGACTACCTTTACAAAAACGACTTGTAACTTATTTTTCTGACTATAAACCTATACTTTTTCTATTTAGATTCATAAAATAGAGTTCAATATGAAACCATAGCAATTTGATTCACTCAAAACGGATTTAAAATGAAGAAGTTATGGGTAAAACAAGACTGGATAATTTTTCTCATTTTAGCTACGTGAAAATTGGTAACAAATCTATTCCAACCATAACTTAATCAACTTGTATTGTATATTATGTAATCTTGAGATACCATAGACACGTATACAATGTTTCGACCTATCATGTCGACACATCTATATATATTTCGGAACAACCATAGACACTCTATATGTGAATGTTGGAGTTAGCTATACAGGGTTGAGGTTGATTCCAAAATATATATAGTTTGAGTTGTGATCAATACTGAGATACGTATACACTGGGTCGTGGATTGATTCAAGATAATATTTATCGATTTATTTCTGTACATCTAATTGTGGACAACTAGTTGTAGGCTACTAACGAGGACAGCTGACTTAATAAACTTAAAACATCAAAATATATTAAAAGTGTTGTAAATATATTTTGAACATACTTTGATATATATGTATATATTGTTTATTCTCAGGTGATTATTAAGAGCTTCCGCTGTCGCATACTTAAATAAGGACGAGATTTGGAGTCCATGTTTGTATGATATTGTGTAAAAACTGCATTCAAGAAACTTATTTTGTTGTAACATATTTGTATTGTAAACCATTATGTAATGGTCGTGTGTAAATAGGATATTTTAGATTATCATTATTTGATAATCTACGTAAAGCTTTTTAAACCTTTATTGATGAAATAAAGGTTATGGTTTGTTTTAAAATGAATGCAGTCTTTGAAAAACGTCTCATATAGAGGTCAAAACCTCGCAACAAAATCAATTAATATGGAACGTTTTTAATCAATAAGAACGGGACATTTCAGTTGTTGCAAGCATGCATGACCAACTTCCCATGTATTTAACTTTATACCTCATACTAGCATTCACCACCTTCCAACACTTGAAAGATGTGTTTTGACTTCCCTCTTTGATCCCTTAAACTGTCAGCCATATGGGCATGGGAGGAGTGTTCAAATTTCTTTTTTTGTTACTTATATGCTAGCATACACTTCATTTTACACACTTCATTCTTACACTACTTTCACTCTTTCTTTTTCTCTCTAAATTGTAAGTAAGAAACTTTATTTTTCTTTCTTCTTTTTCTTTTAAAAATCACCAAGTATCATCATCATTTTACTTACTTGTTTGTTGTTGTTTGTTGTTAAAGATCAAACTTACTAGTTTGTATCTTCATGTAATCTTGCTTCTTCCATCCTTTGTTTGATGAGAAGTCAAGAACAAGAATCTAAGCTTGTTAGTTTATTTCTTTCTTTTGTAAGTATTTAAATTCGTGATCTTTATTATATTGGTCAAGTATTACTAGTTAATCATGATCTCATTTTTCTTGAAACTAAAGTTTAAACTTTGTAAGTTCAAGAACATGGAAGTTAAACTTTCTAGTTATAACTTCATACACTTATATTAGATCTAAGTTTCTATAGCTTATGGTCTTCCAATTTTGTTGTAAACAAAAGCTTATGAGCTAAAATACATTCTACAAGATTAAAATCTAAGTTTCATAACTTATGGTTTTATTAAAGTAAAGATCCAAGTTCCATAACTTAGGGTTTAACTTAAGAACACTAGATCTAGAATTTTTAGTCTAGAATCTTCAAGATCTAACTAAGATCTAAGTTTTACAACTTAAGATCTTGTTTATTTAGTTTGCTTTCAAGTTTATAGCTTAATATTACTATTAGAACTCATGTGTAACGACCCGACCAAAACCGTTATTGACGGCGTCGTTAACTTAGGTCCCGTTGCGTGGTCGTAGTCCCTATATGAGACTCGTTTGACCAAAATTATGTCGCGTTCATTTGAAAGGTACAAAGTTTAGTTTAACAAACGGATCGACAATAAGTTTAAGTTTACAAATTATAAAGTATGAATGAAATAACTTGCGACATAATTAGTTTGAAACCACAGTTGCTATAAATAGCGTAAGTAAGTAGACAAAAGTTTGAATCCAAAAATGCTATCCCTAGCGTATGCATGCATGGTAGACTCCAATCAAGTAATCAAAGAGTGCGGAAGCGTGTAACAAATAGCCATGTGAAAACCTGAGAAAACATAGAAGAATCTGTCAACGCAAAAACGTTGGTGAAATCATAGGTTTGAGTAAGTGAGTAAAAGTAAAGTAAGTCGAACCACAAGATTTGCAAAGTTGAAATAATAGTAGTACATTCTAAAAGTTAATATTCACGAGCACCCAATTATCAAAGCTTAACATTCCGTCCGTTGAATACCCCATCAATTAGTGCTAGAACAACACTGTTCCCGAAAATATATTTCATCCGTAGACGGTAGCGAACCGTCAAGGATGAGGGTTGTCAACCCATATGGCCATATAACATAAGTTCTCGCTTACACCATCTGATGTAACTAATGATAATCGGATTGAGGATTTTTGTTCTAAACTCGTATGTAGAATGTTTGTTTTCCCGTTCTTGTGTTCACTTAGTTCAAAAGAATCGTTTATGTTTTCTCATCCCAAAAGTAAGTTCAAAAGAGTAAAAAGTGGGACTATGATCTCACCTCGAGTGCACGAGTATAAAGGTACTTCAACAAGTAAACGTGTGCATGAAAGTTGCTTAGCCTTGACCTAAACAAGTAAGTTATATCAATTAACCGGTTACGACACAAGGTCGGGTGAAATGTGTTCAATTAGTCCTATGGCTCGTTACGACTCGATTAAGTATAGCATGTGAATCACGTTGTCAAGTTTAATACAAGAAACAAGTATAAAAGCATGTTAGAATGATTGTATAAAAGTTTGGTTAAGTTTGACTAAAAGTCAAACTTGGTCAAAGTCAACGAAAAAGTCAACATGTTCGGGTCGGGCCCCGGACTATTTTTCTATGCTAATTATTCATATACAAGTATATTAAAACAAGTTTCATGTGAATCGGAGGTCGATAGCTAGTCAAACATTTCGCGTGAAATGCGCCAAACAAAGCAGAATCTGGCCAGGCCAATCCGCGCGCCGCGCGGGGATGGGGCGCGCCGCGCCACCATTTGGGCAGACACTTTTCTGTTTTTCAAAGTATGCACGAACCAAAACATTTTCCAACCCAACTCTTGACCCGCAAACACTTATAATGCCTATCATATATCGTCGAAAAGGTATTTTGACGAGGAATACAACTAACCACATATCATCAATCAAAAACATCATTTTCAACAACCGATTTCTCGTCAAGTGATCAATAAAAGTCTATTTTCAAATTTTCAAGTTCCTCAAATGCATTTTGAGTTTCGGGAATCCAATTCTCACATATGATATGCCGTTTTGAAGGTAATGAAGCATACATTACAACTAAACACTAACAATTAACATTCCATGGCATTCAAGCATCCAAAAATTCATGTCAAGAACTATCAAACCCTAGTCAAACATCTCAAAATCAATAATCATGCTTTTGAAGTTTTCTTAATCAACCTACACATCAAATTGAAGCTAATGATGCTAGTAACACATTTAATACATGAACTTTAACAATTTAACAACATTTAATCATCCAAAATCAAAGATTAAGCACACCCATTTCAAAGTTCATACTAGTTACTCCCAATCAACAAATCGAGCAAACAAAACATATATTCATGTTATACACGAGCCATAGACACTAACTAACACAATTTCAAGTCAAAAACACGAATTTAAAGAAAATTAGTGATTTTAGAAAGTTACCCAAATGAGATGAAATTGGTATCAAAATGTAGAGGATGAAGAGAGGATCACGAAAATGTAATTTGTTTTGATGTTTGCTCCATGATTCGGTTTTAGATGATGAATTTGTGTTTGAGGGTTTTGTGTTCATAAAAGGGAAGTAGAGAGAAAAAGGGAGGAAGAAGGTGAAAGTGTTGGTGAAAATGAATGGATGAGATGGGGTTTGACTAGTTGACCTAGTCACTAGTTAGGCCCCTTTGCAAGTTTGGTCCCTCGAGTTTCAAAGCGGGTGCGGGAATTAACCAAACGAATATTTTAAAAACGCTCGTGTAAACGGGTGACGTTAAAATTAAATAACGAGGGATATTATTTAAAAAAAAGACAGTGTTAAAAATAAATTTAACGGAAAAACGCGGGATGTTACATTACCTACACCTTAAAAGAAATTTCGTCCCGAAATTTAGTTGGAAGTAGTAGTTGTTGAATCTTCCTCGAGATCTTGCGTTGTAAATTCTACGGATAAGTGAAGGTACGTCCTTGGGCATTTCAACGAACTTCGACGGTCGGGATTTTTACGTTGGATTGAAGTTTGGTTTCACGATTCATAATTTCAACCGGTTCTCCTAGGAAGTGGAGTGTACCATCGATAGCAAGCTCATCGAAGGGAATAGCAAGTTACGTCTTCAGGTTCTATGTAGGATGAACCGAGACTCAAATGAGTCGGAAAATCTAGATGACAAGCAACGGGTACAATACGCTCCATGGTTTCAAAAAGGATTAGTATATCGCGGATTTAGCATTCCTATGTTTCCCGAAACGGTTTACACCTCCTCAAGGTGCGACTTCTAACGTGACGCGGTTTCCCACATGGAACTCGAAAGGTTCACGTGTAACATCGGCATAACTCCTGGTGATTACGATTCGCGTTGGGTCTTGCTTGAATATGAATAAATCCTCTCGATTGCTCATGAATAAGCTCGGCCCCGGTGAATTGGTCATCGTTTACTTGGTTCGACAAAAGGAGAATGACGTTTCCGGTCATATAAGGTTTCGAAGGCGTGGCGTCAATACTCGAATGAAAATTTTGTAGTAAGAGAGTTTGATTAAAGGCAAAGACGTTTCTCAAGAAAATTTGAAGTTGGTAATACAAATTCGTATTATGGTTTTCAAGACTTAAATCGTATGTTTGTTTGGTCCGTCGGGTTGTGGATGGTACGCGGTACTCATGTCTAAACGGGGTCCCGAGGCTTTTTGTAAGTCTAGAAATGAAACGAGGATCTCGATCCGAAACGATGTACATTTCCTTAAGGCATATCAAACAAGTTTGCTAGGAATGGAAAACGTTAGCTAGGAAAAGTTTCTCAAGACATTCGCGTCGCGGAAGATTCATCGGTTTCCAAAAACTTTCGTCGGGGCAAGTTCTTATCGGGTTTTGAAAACGATTGTTAGGACTATCCACTCTCGCGGCGAATACTTGTATGACGTGAAGAGTCGCTCTCCATTGAGAATTTAGAATAAGGACCTCCTGAACCGGAAGTACGAGGGTGATGCAAGAGAAGTTTTCGCCCCGATGTGAGCATAACGAGTAAATTGTAGTTAGTCAATAAGACTGCGCGAGGACGAGCTAGTATACCCGTGTGACATACGGTTGAAGTCGAATGGAATCGGTAATTCATTCGGAAGCATAAATATAATTTGACAATAATTGAAGGTGTGTCCCCGGTATGGTTGTTATAAATATTCTCGGAGTTTTCGGATGTCCAAACCTGAAAAGATGAAGTCATGTACATGGCACATGGTGGTGTTTAGGTTGATCGAGTCTAACCACCATCACGCGTCACTAGAACTTTGGTATGTCTTACCGTAATATAACCACGTTGATCGAGTGTCGTTATATTACGCTAACTCATACCTCCATTCCCACATCACTCTATAGATTCAAGTTCGTGTAATCGTGAAGTTTAAAATAAACAAAGTGTAACGACGTCTCTAACGTGACTCGTATTGAATCGAAAGAATTAGTGCAACTATAAAGAAGCGTTCCCCGAGGGAAGTGTATAAATGATTGTTCACGTCAATGTGGTTCGAGTCAGACAAAAATGTATTCAGGTATGAAAAGAGTAACGAGTCATGATAACGAGTAGCACGCAACCGTAGTGATAAATGTTGATGACGATACTCACCTAGAGTAGTGATGGTAGTTACACCAAAAAGTAGATAGTAAGAAACACCAGTGGGAAACCGATAGTAAGTTGAAACGGTGGCAAATAACAATCCGGGAGACAGAGTTCCCGAACAAGTGTGACTAATGAAGTCGTCGTCATCCATACGTGTACGAATCATGAATTTACGTGTGTTACCAAAAAGTGGCGGAATACGAGTTCGTATGATGAAGGTTGGGTACCATTAAAAAGTTTGCCTAAGAATGATTCAAGTATAATGCACAAGTAGTCAAGTAAGTGCTATCTATAGCAAATGTATGTCAGAATGCAAATGCTAACTATCCGGTTGTAGTCTAGACTCACTAATGTGTCCTAACGACTCTGTTAGACACACTAATGCACATCCTAGTTCCCTACAACCAACGCTCTGATACCACTTATAACGACCCGACCAAAACCGTTATTGACGGCGTCGTTAACTTAGGTCCCGTTGCGTGGTCGTAGTCCCTATATGAGACTCGTTTGACCAAAATTATGTCGCGTTCATTTGAAAGGTACAAAGTTTAGTTTAACAAACGGATCGACAATAAGTTTAAGTTTACAAAGTTATAAAGTATGAATGAAATAACTTGCGACATAATTAGTTTGAAACCACAGTTGCTATAAATAGCGTAAGTAAGTAGACAAAAGTTTGAATCCAAAAATGCTATCCCTAGCGTATGCATGCATGGTAGACTCCAATCAAGTAATCAAAGAGTGCGGAAGCGTGTAACAAATAGCCATGTGAAAACCTGAGAAAACATAGAAGAATCTGTCAAAGCAAAAACGTTGGTGAAATCATAGGTTTGAGTAAGTGAGTAAAAGTAAAGTAAGTCGAACCACAAGATTTGCAAAGTTGAAATAATAGTAGTACATTCTAAAAGTTAATATTCACGAGCACCCAATTATCAAAGCTTAACATTCCGTCCGTTGAATACCCCATCAATTAGTGCTAGAACAACACTGTTCCCGAAAATATATTTCATCCGTAGACGGTAGCGAACCGTCAAGGATGAGGGTTGTCAACCCATATGGCCATATAACATAAGTTCTCGCTTACACCATCTGATGTAACTAATGATAATCGGATTGAGGATTTTTGTTCTAAACTCGTATGTAGAATGTTTGTTTTCCCGTTCTTGTGTTCACTTAGTTCAAAAGAATCGTTTATGTTTTCTCATCCCAAAAGTAAGTTCAAAAGAGTAAAAAGTGGGACTATGATCTCACCTCGAGTGCACGAGTATAAAGGTACTTCAACAAGTAAACGTGTGCATGAAAGTTGCTTAGCCTTGACCTAAACAAGTAAGTTATATCAATTAACCGGTTACGACACAAGGTCGGGTGAAATGTGTTCAATTAGTCCTATGGCTCGTTATGACTCGATTAAGTATAGCATGTGAATCACGTTGTCAAGTTTCATACAAGAAACAAGTATAAAAGCATGTTAGAATGATTGTATAAAAGTTTGGTTAAGTTTGACTAAAAGTCAAACTTGGTCAAAGTCAACGAAAAAGTCAACATGTTCGGGTCGGGCCCCGGACTATTTTTCTATGCTAATTATTCATATACAAGTATATTAAAACAAGTTTCATGTGAATCGGAGGTCGATAGCTAGTCAAACATTTCGCGTGAAATGCGCCAAACAAAGCAGAATCTGGCCAGGCCAATCCGCGCGCCGTGCGGGGATGGGGCGCGCCGCGCCACCATCTGGGCAGACACTTTTCTGTTTTTCAAAGTATGCACGAACCAAAATATTTTCCAACCCAACTCTTGACCCGCAAACACTTATAATGCCTATCATATATCGTCGAAAAGGTATTTTGACGAGGAATACAACTAACCACATATCATCAATCAAAAACATCATTTTCAACAACCGATTTCTCGTCAAGTGATCAATAAAAGTCTATTTTCAAATTTTCAAGTTCCTCAAATGCATTTTGAGTTTCGGGAATCCAATTCTCACATATGATATGCCGTTTTGAAGGTAATGAAGCATACATTACAACTAAACACTAACAATTAACATTCCATGGCATTCAAGCATCCAAAAATTCATGTCAAGAACTATCAAACCCTAGTCAAACATCTCAAAATCAATAATCATGCTTTTGAAGTTTTCTTAATCAACCTACACATCAAATTGAAACTAATGATGCTAGTAACACATTTAATACATGAACTTTAACAATTTAACAACATTTAATCATCCAAAATCAAAGATTAAGCACACCCATTTCAAAGTTCATACTAGTTACTCCCAATCAACAAATCGAGCAAACAAAACATATATTCATGTTATACACGAGCCATAGACACTAACTAACACAATTTCAAGTCAAAAACACGAATTTAAAGAAAATTAGTGATTTTAGAAAGTTACCCAAATGAGATGAAATTGGTATCAAAATGTAGAGGATGAAGAGAGGATCACGAAAATGTACTTTGTTTTGATGTTTGCTCCATGATTCGGTTTTAGATGATGAATTTGTGTTTGAGGGTTTTGTGTTCATAAAAGGGAAGTAGAGAGAAAAAGGGAGGAAGAAGGTGAAAGTGTTGGTGAAAATGAATGGATGAGATGGGGTTTGACTAGTTGACCTAGTCACTAGTTAGGCCCCTTTGCAAGTTTGGTCCCTCGAGTTTCAAAGCGGGTGCGGGAATTAACCAAACGAATATTTTAAAAACGCTCGTGTAAACGGGTGACGTTAAAATTAAATAACGAGGGATATTATTTAAAAAAAAGACAGTGTTAAAAATAAATTTAACGGAAAAACGCGGGATGTTACATCATGTATTTGTCGGATCTAAGATCTTGATGTAACTTTGGTTCATCAACCTACTTACAACCCTTAAATGAGTTGTACTACATATCTTAGACATACACTAGTGTTATGATGGTCAAAACTTGGTTAAGGTAATATAAACACATCAACGAGTTGTACACTTGAAGCTACAAGCATCAAGGATGAGAACCGTGATGAACATCAAGCACCAAGAACCCACCAGAGCACATTACTTACTATTTTTGGAGTCTGACCAGTCACCTGGGCTACTGGAAAAGTTTATTTCCAGGTAGTTGGGTTCGAGTAGATGATGTTTCATTTAGCACTCATCTTAATCCGATTTACGGTTCAGGATTTATAGGCTTCCGAAAGTCACTACACCTTTGTAACGTTATGCTGAAATTTCTGACCTACTCGCACTTAAACCGATGCCACAGTCAAAAGAAGACAATTTTGGTTCTGAAAATTGGTCAATGGTTGGAGGACTCACATACGGAGCCATAGCCACTGACTACGCGTCTTTTCGATTTGTATAGAGGTCGTAGCAGCTAAACGAATTCATGCTTTGTTTCGATCTCTATTCTTGATTGAAAACTTACTTTACTTTTTACTTATGTTGTTGATGATGATGATACTTAAGACCTAATTTACATACTTTTAAACCTTTGGGAACAATTTACTGACTTAGTAACTTTTGACTTAGGTTGAGGACCTTTCAGACCAACTACTCGCTTACTTATCTCGTACCGACTTTACTGCTTTTCACTGTGAGTTAGAGCATCCCTTTTTACCTTAACTATTTTGGGAACTGAGAATACATGCGCGTTTTACATTTTACATATTAGGCACGAGTACTTAAACTTTATATATGTGTGGATGATACAATGGCATAAACTTTCCCTTAGCTCGGTAACGTTTAGTCATTGGTCTTTGAACCGGTGAACGCGAATCTTAGATATGGATCCATAGGGTTTGACATCCCCACTCGGGCTAGTAGCGCTAGCATTTAATGGGTGTTTAATACTTCGTAAACTTACGCACTCGCCAAGTGTACTTTTATGGGGTGATATTACGTTAAGTTAGTTACCAAGTGCCCACGGTTGAACATATACTTTTCATACTGTTTTGAAATACGAAATCTCATGGCCTACCTTACATTACTGTTATACTTAAACCATAGCTCACCAACATTCGTGTTGACGTTTTAAGCATGTTTTCTCAGGTGCTTAGTGGTTTGATGCTTTCGCTGTAGTAGTCTTGCTGTGTAGACTCCCAATTCTTTTGTTAGAGATGTCTCTGCATGAAACGTTTACCTTGCATTCACAACTATGTTACTTTTGAAAAAATGATTTGTAATGGCCTTCAGGTCTCGTACTTTTGTTAATTGCTTCTATTCATAGAAGCATACTTTCGGTTGTAAAACTTATGACGTTGGTTATGACGTCACCCTTTCTTATGAATGCAAACTTATTTTAAAACAGCATATAGTGTTTGACCTTGTAATGATCCCGTTGATGATCCGTATACGTTAATTTTGTACGGGGCATCACATTTAATTTGATCCTTTTCTGATTTTGTATATAAAATTAATATTAATAATTAGTATATATAAATATATTAATAATAGTAATACTTTTAATATTATTAATAATACAAAAAAAAAATTATTATTAATGTCAAGTATAATAATAGTTATTAATAAAAATTTTAATAGTGATATTAATAATAATAATTCTATTAATAATTAATAATAATAATAATAATAATAATAATAAAAATAATAATAATAATATTGATACTAATAATAATAATAACTATAAGGAAAATGATATTAATACTAATATTAATGAAAATAATAATGTTAATTCCAATACTAATGTTTGTAATAATAGTAACAATACATTTATTAATCAATTTAATATTAATGATAATAATTTTAATGGTAATAATAATAATTATTATATTACTAATAATAACAATATTGATAATTATAATAATGATGAGCTTAATAATAATAATAATATTACATATAATACTTAATAATAATAATACGACAATTTATTTTTCATATTTATATCATAATATTATTAATAATGATATTTATTTTATTAATAATAATAAAAGTAATAATATTATTAAAACAACTATGTTTTAATTTGTTATATATATATATATATATATATATATATATATATATATATATATATATATATATATATATATATATATATATATATATTATTACTTATGTAATATTTAATAATCATATAATATATTATATAATAACTTTTATTGAATATTTATTATTTATAAATTTCATATATAATACAATCTATTAATAATTACTAATAGAAATCATATATAATAATATCATGTATATATTTATATATATTCATTTTAATAGTTATTTAATTATTCTAATTATTATTTGACATTTTTAATTCTAATTGATTAAGTGTACTTTATCTATTCGCTTATTTTTATTTATATATATTTATAAATATATTTGCATATTTATTTACACACAATTGTTCATGAATCATCGAGAATAGTCAAAGGTTATCTGAAACCATGTAAACAGTTCAAAAAATTTCGTGACTCAATATTATAGGCTTTGCTTATCGTGTCGGAAACATATAAAGATTATGTTTAAATTTGGTCAGAAATTTCCGGGTCGTCACATAGAGTTATACTTTGTGCCTACCAAAGTGCAATTAGCTGACATGTTCACTAAACCCTTAGATGAACTTAGGCTAAAGTTCTTGATAAAATAAATTGGCATTGTAGAGTATAGTGCTTAACTTTCCTTAGCTATATTAGGACTTATGCCTAGGATTTTGTGTTTAGGGGGAGTAATACTTTTCTAGGGGGAGCAACAGATAACTTATGCTTTAGATATTATTTTTCAAGGGAGAGCATTTACATTTCTGATAACTTCATGGGTTTATTTTTCAATTGTTACGAAATGAGGAGGTAACTAATTGATATCATATTTTAAGGGGGAGTTATTAAATTTTCTTGGGAAGATCAAAATGATGATTACTTTCATTGTATATCACATTTTGAGGGGGAGAAAAAGGGAAAATTATAAAGAAAATTGATTTTCAAAAAGTGAATTCATAAAAACTCATGTTTTAAATTGAAAATATTCACTTTGGCTTGTATACATCTCAGTATGCAACCCGTTTTTAAATTGGTATCATTGACGACTTGTACTTCGTACATATTTCAAATTTTTCTAAGTACAAATCTTGATTTTAGAAAATTTTTAAAAATTTGAAAAGATAAAATCCAAAAAGAATTGAATTTTACTGAATAAATGCTATTTTTAGCATTATACCGAATCTGACAACCAACAATGCAGATTCGGTAAGTTCTAAAACTTTCAAAAGTGTCTCAGAAATATTTTTCATTGAAAATATGATAAACTTAAAAATTTATGTTAAAGATTTGTCAAAATTTGAAGTCAAATTGGTTAAATTTTGAAAATGGACTGCATTCGGTAAAATAGGCCCATTCGGTAAGGCCCAATTTTAAACATCTTCGGTATCTATAAAAGGAGAGTCAAAGTCAAACTTTCTCTAAAACTGTTCTAATTGCATACTGAGTCTGATTATACTTACCGAATCTGCTTAATCTACCAAGTCCGTTCTTCTCTTTCTTCAAATCTTTGGTATTTCTTCATTTTAATCAAGTTTAAGATATACATCTTGTAGATCTGAGATAATTACCAGAAAAGATCAAAAACAACAGGATTATGACACTTAATTTTGAATTAATGTTGATTATACCGAATCTGAGTCAAAAATACTTAATCTTAGATTAAACTCAATTGATTAGGTTGGTTGACATGAAATCTTGTTTAATCTGTGTTAAATTGATTGATCTATCAATTGGCCAAGTCTGATTACATGTTTAATTGATTGTTTGATGGATTCTGTACATACCGAATGTGTTCATGCTACAGTACCGAGTCTGTTCATACAACTAACATATTTTTCTGATTTAATTGAGTTGTTAATTGATTATGGTTATGATTTTGCATGATATGAGACTGAATATGCATGTTTGAGTGATTATCTGTGAATTTTGAAGTTACCGAATCAGTTCTTGGCTTGTTACTGAGTCTGGTGTTTGGTACTTTGAAATAATTTGATTTCGAATTGAAAAAAATTGCATGCTTATTCTAGTTCTTTAAAATGAAAGTACAAGCAATTTTGGTTACCGAATCTGGAATATTTCATGAATACCGAATCTACTTGACACATATTAAAAAATTGACTAAGTGTTGTTCTGATTCACTGTGTTACATATTTGATTATGCATGATGCTTTTATAATGTGTTGAATCTTACTTGAATATCATGTTTATCAAATGTTTGTACATAATTGGAATAAAAGACTTTTACAACTTAGAAAATCCATAAAAATTTTAAAATTTGAAAAAGTCAAAGGATTTCAAAAGATATAAGAATAAAGATATGTGCTTTATGATAACATCTTGTGGTCTTCTACTTTTTATTTATACAGCTTAATGGCGAACAATTACTTTATCAATTCTGAAACCAATATTCCATGCAACTAGTGGGTTGCAATTCTGGAGAGGCATACATTATGGCCTGCACTAAGCTCAACTGTTAGTGCGCCATTTATAGATTTGGAGCTTCTGAACAGAACAATCAGGTTTATTGAGGCTACATAACCTATGGCTGCCAATCCACAGGGAGAACCAGCTAGATTTGAATTTGAGCTGAGAGGGGTACATATATTGAGGAGAATCACTAAAGCTGATTTCAGGAGGATCTTTCAGCTTCCTCTTGTATAGAATGCTCCTACTCTTCCAGCTACTCAGCAGATGATGACCTCAGTATTTCAGCTTGGTTATAGTGGAGCTAACAATGTTCCACCAGCTAAGTTTTAAAAGAAGTACTTACACACCTGGTGGTATGTGATCTTCTCGATCATCAACAGATGTTTGCTGATGACAAGGAGTGGATCTGATAGCCTCACTATGCCGATGCTCAAGCTTTTCTACTCATTCACAAGAGTGGAAACTCCAGACTATGCAGAACTCCTGTGGGATCTGGTTCAAGCACAAGTGGATAAACCAAGGAGTTCCTACATTCCTTGTGAAAGGTTTTTCACTATCTTTATCCATGATGCTATTAATGCTTGTAGAGATGCAAATATTTTTGTACCAGGTACACATGGATTACATATGAAGAGATTTAGGGAGTTAAAGATGAATACCCCGGTGATTTCCGACAATAGATTCACTACACCAATCCCAAATTGGTTATTGAAACTAGCTGAACCCTAAGATGTTCGAATGCGTTCTTATTTTGAGGCAGTAGGTATACCTCTTCTGAACCCGGTACAACAAGTAAAATTTAAACCAACCGTGGTTCCAACCCCAGAGGTTGTAGAGGAACCTATAGTTCAACCACCTGGGCCAGGTAATCCTCCATTCAGGATAAACCTTAAACATCCTAGGGTAGCTCAACAAGCTCAACCCGTGAGGATTAGGGAACCTAGTTCACCGAGGATTGAACCAAACCTTTCCACTACACCTGAGAAGAGCAGTGACACCGATTCATCAACAATTGAATCATCTCTCGAATTACCGAAGAAGAGGACACGATATTTACCGGATGAGATGATTCTGACTCTTCCAACCCAATGCGTAACTAGATCTAGGACTTCGACACCGATCATTCGCCAAACAGTTGCACCAACCATTGGTGATATGGACCAAGACCTAGAGCCTGTTAGGTCACCATCACCCATCTCCGTATCACATCCAATAATAACAGTAAGCCCTACGCTAAATGAAGCCCAAGCTTCGGTAGGCAAGAGAGCTGAAAGCATGGATGGTAAAAATACCAACAGCCCATCCAACCTAATCAGGACTTAATAATAAATCTTACCAAGCAAGATGCTTCGGCATCTAAGGAAGTAAAGTCTTCCTCTGAAGTAAAGTCTGTATTGACTCAATCGATTGAGGAAACTCAATCATTGAAGTCCAGAATGGCCGAAGGGGAGCCAAAAAATCTTAAAAAGGCACCCTACGTATTGGCTGGAAATCCTCTTGTGCCTCAACGTACAACAGGGTCTGGAGGTCCGACTTATCTTGATGAGGGAGATCTGCTGCGTCCCATGGAAACGAATCAACCTGACAATCCTTCGGGATATTTATCAGACTTCCAGCAGACTGTTCCTTTGGTTCAATAAATTAATCCATTGGTTCAAACCACTTCTCATCTGGATTCTGAATCTCAGAGTCTAGAGGATGAGTCTTTAACTAAAAGAGATGTGCCACATCATGGTATATCAGTGACTTTAGGAGTCAGAGATAGTAATATCTCTGCGAGAGCTAAATCGACGGGTAGTTTTACTACTCTCCCATGAGACTAAAGTCATGGAGGCGGGTGATTCGAAAGGATCTTTTCCAGCAACAACTCCAGTTGTTGCCCAACCTCCATCAGAAGGGGATATCACGAATCTAACTAGTAGTATGTAGAGCCCTGCATATAAGAATAATACCACACACTTATCCTTTCGAGCCCTCACAGCAACTCAAATAATTTCACCGACATCACCTTCAACAGTTGCTGATGATGCTGATGTTATTCATGGTTGCACTGTTGTTTCACCAACTGGGTCACCTTCTCGTATTTCAAAAAAATATGGATTCAAATATCTCTCTGATAATGAGGTGGAGGAGCTATATCTTACTGAATTTGCAAAACGAATTGATCTTGATGAAGTTCGCAATACTATGATGATTTATCTTGAGCAAGCAAGAGTAGTTTATCCTTTATGTCCATGTAAGTCACCTGGACCAATTCATATGCCTGACCATGATGATTTCGATCTCGATAATCATCATGATGGGGAGAATAGACATGGTTATGGGTCCAGTAGTTTTCAACGATCAACTTATGAAACTGGTTCGTCTAGTCAACATTGGGATCATGATGTAGTTGAAATATCTGATTCTGAAAGTGATGAAATTGAGGAGATTCAATGTGACAGTTTTCTAGATGAATTGAAAGTTCATATAGAAGGTGACTCAGGGACGTTATTGATTATGGATTAAGCTGATCAAATAGAGAATAAGTCAGCTCCATAGGACAATCGAAATTTTAACAACATTGAAAATATTTTGAGGGGGTCTAGTGTTACTAATGAATTTAATGAACATCAATTCGTCAACATGACATCTCCAACCGATGAATTTTGGGATACAATTTGAGAAGGAGATTTTTTCAAATGGCAAAGAAGATACTATGACTCCTCCTGATCTTAATGGTCCATTTCAAACTGCAGAAATTGTCCTGGAATGTGACGCTGATTATCAACTTGATGAGGATGTAGAGAAGCTGATTCTTCGTTCACCATTCATAGAACAACAAGCTTACAAAATTTATGGTGACTCTGATCTTGTCCTTGATGCCTCAATGAGTGTTCTGGGTGCATGGAAATATCATAAGAAACCAGAATATCTCAAAGCTTATCTGAATGTTCGCGACAAAATTAAATTGAAGAATGAAGAGAAACTTCAAGAACATCAAAATTCAGAAATCAAAAGCCTTAACAAGATTTTGATGATTAACAAGGATGGAGTGAAGATACCACTGTTTTATGTGACAAGAATGGAGGATGAGGACTATTAGTTCTCGAAAGCGGATTTTGGTAAATTAAAGATGGACGACATTATCTACATCTACAATTACTTGATAGATCTTAATGAATCTACGACAATTTATCATGCTACTATGATGAAGGCGGTCTACAAATTGAAGAGTAATCTAAAGACAAGAGTGAACATAAGAAGATATGAGAGTCTCAAAGGATTCAAATCCAAAGTTCACTTAAGAGGAACAAAGTTCCTTTAAGATATCTCAATAGGATTACATTGTAATTTTCACATTTAACACTAAGGGGGAGATTGTTAGGACCCAGAAGTATGTATAGTGTTAATGTGAAATAAGCCTAAATGAGGGTTCCTTAGAAGAGGGCTATATAAGGAACCTAAGTAGTCCTAATTAGATAGCCATTGTATTGTAACTGAGTTCTAGAAGCTGTGGAATGTAATTTTACCAATTCTCTCTAATACCGAATATGTTCTTCACTTACCGAGTCTCACTCTAACTCATCACATCTTCTATTCTTACCATGATTTGACCTATCATATTCTATAATGTCAGGTTTATGATATCTTCCGCGGTTACATCCTCTTTGCGGCTAATTTCTAATAGCGCAGGAATATTGATCTTTTTAATCTCTGCTAAACATTGCTTACATGCGTCACGAGCATCTTCAAGGGAGCATATTTATTTAGCCACAACCTCGGGCAATGGTTCGGTAAGATTGGTAACCTTCAGCAGAAGCTCTAGAAATTTGCACCGCGTTAAAATATCTGATGCCTGTAAGAAATTGCGGAATTTCTCAGTGACGGGTGATGAATCCATAATCTTGTGACTTTGATCAGGCAAATGTTTCACAAGACTTTTGAATTGTTCTTCAGCTCGATCAGCCCTATCGCTAGGCTCTGGTGCAATAACAAGAAGTGTTGCAACTTGCTCTGTAGATTCTTTCAATACAGTTTGCGCATTCTTAAGTTCTGCAGAAATCTGCAGCTTTTCTTCTTCAAATTGGCGAATTTTGGTTTGCAAAATATCATTCGCTGCTTTTTCACCATCAATTGCTGAAGTAAGAACTCTGCGGCGTTTAACGCCATCTACCATTGAACATACTACATTAAAGCAGTTCTGTATACTCATATTTTCAGCAGCAGCATCGCCGAGTTTAAGATATTCAATCGTACATCTTGTGGCACAACTTTGTGCAATAGTCTGCACTGATCTTCGACTGCATCATCGCTAACATTAAGACTTGCGACAAAATTGTCAATATGATTTGACTTAATTGGATTGTAGGGGGATGAGAAAATATTCTGAAAGTGCGGTCATCCAAAGAAATTTCTTGGTTGAGGAATGAATCCTCTTCTGTTTCTTTTGTGTCCGCTGTCAGATCAACAGGATTAGCTGCAATGCATAAGAGAAACATTTAATAAATGGCAAGGTAAATATAAAAATAATAGCGTGTAATTATGGTGCGATAATGTGACTTACTATTTTCTTTGCCCTTCCCGGATACTTCCTCTGCAATTGGAGAGATGTGTGGACGTTTGTGCTTACTATCTTGCACAACTGATTCACTCGTACTATTGCTTTTTTGTGAAATGTCCCGTTCTTATTGATTAAAAATGTTCCATATTAATTGATTTCATTGCGAGGTTTTGACCTCTATATGAGACGTTTTTCAAAGACTGCATTCATTTTAAAATAAACCATAACCTTTATTTCATCAATAAAGGTTTAAAAAGCTTTACGTAGATTATCAAATAATGATAATCTAAAATATCCTGTTTACACGCGACCATTACATAATGGTTTACAATACAAATATGTTACAACGAAGTAAGTTTCTTGAATGCAGTTTTTACACAATATCATACAAGCATGGACTCCAAATCTCGTCCTTATTTAAGTATGCGACAGCGGAAGCTCTTAATAATCACCTGAGAATAAACATGCTTAAAACGTCAACCAAAATGTTGGTGAGTTATAGGTTTAACCTATATATTATCAAATCATAATAATAGACCACAAGATTTCATATTTCAATACACATCCCATACATAGAGATAAAAATCATTCATATGGTGAACACCTGGTAACCGACATTAACAAGATGCATATATAAGAATATCTCCATCATTCCGGGACACCCTTCGGATATGATATAAATTTCGAAGTACTAAAGCATCTGGTACTTTGGATAGGGTTTGTTAGGCCCAATAGATCAATCTTTAGGATTCGCGTCAATTAGGGTGTCTGTTCCCTAATTCTTAGATTACCAGACTTAATAAAAAGGGGCATATTCTATTTTGATAATTCAACCATAGAATGTAGTTTCACGTACTTGTGTCTATTTTGTAAATCATTTATAAAACCTGCATGTATTCTCATCCCAAAAATATTAGATTTTAAAAGTGGGACTATAACTCACTTTCACAGATTTTTACTTCGTCGGGAAGTAAGACTTGGCCACTGGTTGATTCACGAACCAATAACAATATATACATATATATCAAAGTATGTTCAAAATATATTTACAACACTTTTAATATATTTTGATGTTTTAAGTTTATTAAGTCAGCTGTCCTCGTTAGTAACCTACAACTAGTTGTCCACAGTTAGATGTACAGAAATAAATCGATAAATATTATCTTGAATCAATCCACGACCCAGTGTATACGTATCTCAGTATTGATCACAACTCAAACTATTTATATTTTGGACTCAACCTCAACCCTGTATAGCTAACTCCAACATTCACATATAGAGTGTCTATGGTTGTTTCGAAATATATATAGATGTGTCGACATGATAGGTCAAAACATTGTATACGTGTCTATGGTATCTCAAGATTACATAATATACAATACAAGTTGATTAAGTTATGGTTGGAATAGATTTGTTACCAATTTTCACGTAGCTAAAATGAGAAAAATTATCCAATCATGTTTTACCCATAACTTCTTCATTTTAAATCCGTTTTGAGTGAATCAAATTGCTATGGTTTCATATTGAACTCTATTTTATGAATCTAAACAGAAAAAGTATAGGTTTATAGTCGAAAAATATGTTACAAGTCGTTTTTGTAAAGGTAGTCATTTCAGTCGAAAGAACGACGTCTAGATGACCATTTTAGAAAACATACTTCCACTTTGAATTTAACAATAATTATTGAATACAGTTTCATGTTCATAATAAAAATCATTTTCCCAGAATAACAACTTTTAAATCAAAGTTTATCATAGTTTTTAATTAACTAACCCAAAACAGCCCGCGGTGTTGCTACGATGGCGTAAATCCTATTTTACGGTGTTTTTCGTGTTTCCGGGTTTTAAATCATTAAGTTAGCATATCATATAGATATAGAAAATGTGTTTAGTTGATTTTAAAAGTCAAGTTAGAAGGATTAAGTTTTATTTGCGAACAAGTTTAGAATTAACTAAACTATGTTCTAGTGATTACAAATTTAAACCTTCGAATAAGATAGCTTTATATGTATGAATCGAATGATGTTATGAATATCATTACTACCTAAAGTTCCTTGGATAAACCTACTAGAAATGAGAAAAATGGATCTAGCTTCAAAGGATCCTTGGATGGCTTGAAAGTTCTTGAAGCAGAATCATGACACGAAAACAATTTCAACTAAGATTTCCACTCGAAATAAGATTGTTATAGTTATAGAAATTGAATTAAAGTTTGAATATGATTATTACATTGTATTAGAAAGATAATCTACTATAAGTAACAAAGGTTTCTTGATCTTGGATGATTACTTGGAATGGATTTAGAAAACTTGGAAGTAAACTTGCAATCTTGGAAGTATTCTTGATTTTATGAAACTAGAACTTTTGGAATTTATGAAGAACACTTAGAACATGAAGATAGAACTTGAGAGAGATCAATTAGATGAAGAAAATTTAAGAATGAAAGTGTTTGTAGGTGTTTTTGGTCGTTGGTGTATGGATTAGATATAAAGGATATGTAATTTTGTTTTCATGTAAATAAGTCATGAATGATTACTCATATTTTTGTAATTTTATGAGATATTTCATGCTAGTTGCCAAATGATGGTTCCCACATGTGTTAGGTGACTCACATGGGCTGCTAAGAGCTGATCATTGGAGTGTATATACCAATAGTACATACATCTAAAAGTTGTGTATTGTACGAGTACGAATACGGGTGCATACGAGTAGAATTGTTGATGAAACTGAACGAGGATGTAATTGTAAGTATTTTTGTTAAGTAGAAGTATTTTGATAAGTGTCTTGAAGTCTTTCAAAAGTGTATGAATACATATTAAAACACTACATGTATATACATTTTAACTGAGTCGTTAAGTCATCGTTAGTCGTTACATGTAAATGTTGTTTTGAAACCTTTAGGTTAACGATCTTGTTGAATGTTGTTAACCCATTGTTTATTATAACAAATGAGATGTTAAATTGTTATATTATCATGATATTATGATATATAATATATCTTAGTATGATATATATACAGTTAAATGTCGTTACAACGATAATCGTTACATATATGTCTCGTTTCGAAATCATTAAGTTAGTAGTCTTATTTTTACATATGTATTTCATTGTTAATACACTTAATAATATATTTAATTATTATTTAACATAATTAACCAAGTTTATCAATATCTTAATATGATTCATATGTACCTAGTAAGACGTTGTTATAACGATAATCGTTATATATATCGTTTTCGAGTTTCTTAAATTAATAGTCTCATTTTTATGTATATAACTCATTGTTAAAATACCTAATGAGATACATACTTATAATAAAATCATGTTAACTATATATATAACCATATATATGTCATCGTATAGTTTTTACAAGTTTTAACGTTCGTGAATCACCGGTCAACTTGGGTGGTCAATTGTCTATATGAAACCTATTTCAATTAATCAAGTCTTAACAAGTTTGATTGCTTAACATGTTGGAAACACTTAATCATGTAAATAACAATTTCATTTAATATATATATAAACATGGAAAAGTTCGGGTCACTACATTTCGTTTGCCTTTATCAGTACCTTCTGGAATGGTCAAAAAATTATGTATTGGTTCTTCAATGGACGCAGATGAACTACCACCTTCTTTAGAGCGGAGAATGTATTAATTCTTAACCTCTGCTAGTAATTCTTCACCGATCTCATCAAGATCATTACGCTCAAGTGAACTTTGTTTCAGCTTTGTTGCCCAGCAAAGTAGGCTTTGATATCCACGCACCGCTTCAGCTTTGATAAAAAAGAACGATCTGCGCCAGTTTTCAATGGAAGCCTTTAGGGTTGTGACAACACCGAGGCGATATTTAAAAGTAAACCACCCACTGTCTGACTACGTAATAGAGTTAAAGTTGTGAAAAATGCCAATAAGAGGTTGCTTGTTGATACCCCTGCTATACATTTCAAACAAGACTATTTTAGCAACAGTGTATGGATGCAATTGGGCGATGGCGATGTTATACGAATCGCAGATGCCCAAGAAGAAATCAGTAAGCAGAAATCACAGATTTCCTTGATACATTGGATTCTCATAGACCGCAGTCATCCCTTGTGGAGGGTTATTTGCCCTCTGATCCTCAGAAGGAGCAATTGGGGAGAACTGATCCAGTAATGGATATTAAACTTTCAATTGCTCCACTTTCTCATCCTTCATATAGGATGAGAACTTCTCCAAAGTAATGGCGGTTGAAGACTAAGGTGTGGAAGGAAAAGTCATGATTAATTCAGTAAAGATTGCAAATGAAATGATTAAGAAGATAATGGATTAAGTATGCGAATGATAAGCGCAAGGTAGAAACAAAGTGTTGATCAGCTTTGGAAATAACCGATAATTTTTGTTGAAAAGAAAGATGAATGCAAATGAGTAAAGTGAAATTGAATGGAAACCGATCCTATTTATAGTGCTAAATGAAATGTTAAAGTTTATTCGCAATGATTACAATCAACGACTATAAGTCTGCAGAAGTATATCAACGGTTATAAAAGAGCCATTAGAAAACGCTGATGGGACACGCACTATTTGTCAGACGCAATATTGTATGCGTAACGGATTAAATTTTGCGGACCGCTTGAGAAATAATTTTTTAACTACATTTTTTAGAGTTTATTATGTTATATTTTCTTCGTAAATATAACAAAATAAACTGGGGGGGACTTGATCATATATATATATATATATATATATATATATATATATATATATATATATATATATATATATATATATATATATATATATATATATATATTTATATATATATATATATATATATATATATATATGTATATATATATATATGTGTATATATATATATGTATATATATATATATATATGTATATATATATATATATATATATATATATATATATATTCTAAGTGCAAAAGGCAATTCAAATACCAGTGCAAATAGAACCGCGAAGATAAATAAGCAACTGTGCATCATGCCATGACATTGCGGCTCTGTGCATAACTTGAGATTGCAACGATGTCCCGCATAAACAGGGAGCTTGGCCTCTCATTTTAGGTTGTTAATTCTGTGTCATTGCTCTGGTTCCTTTGTGACATACTTGTGAACACGCCCAAGTATCAATCATAGTCGAGCCAAGGTAATGCTTTCAAGAATAGAACATGGTGATTGATCACTTGAATCTAAGTGAAACACGATCATAAGGTCCCAAAAACATTATCAACACAATCATCCACCCCTCATTGCACACAATTCCTAAATTAGATCTTAGCATCTGATTTAGGATTGATCCAAAGGTGGTCACATTACTGCTCAAAGCTTGCTAAGAAATAAGAAAGTTAGCTTCCACAAAGTGAAATATTGTCAAGAGCTTGCAGATAATCTGTTGTCGGTTTCGCAAATCTGTGAAAAATCTTAAAAATCAACAGCCGCCAGGTTCTCTATGCACCTGACAAAGCTGAATTTAAAAGGTGGACCAGTGTGAGGTGTTAACTTCGGCCCAGCAAAGTATATGAAAAAATCTCCTTTGATGCCTTTACCCCAGGATATTTGCAAAAACATCAGGTGGTGGTTTTATGATGAGTTGTCGGAAGAAGCAGTGATTCTTACTATAGTTGAGAAGCAAGATGAAAGCATATAGTTTGACAATGTTAGGATCTTGGATCCTACATGGCTAAGGAACTTATCGAGATTTGATGAGAATGTTCTTCACTGTCATCACATAACCTTCAGGGAAGACAAAATGGAGGAAGCTATGAGATATCAGTGGGTGATCGATGTCTACCATGCCTACCTTACCAGAGAAAGTGATGCTCAAATCAAGTTCAAGCCAAGTGAAACAATTGTTTGATATTATGTTGCTTGTTTATGTTTGTTTGTTTATTTATGTGTGAGGGGGAGAATTTAGGACTGTAACTATGTTTAAACTGATGTTACTTTTGAATTGTTATATTTCATGGATGTTTACTTATTTTAATAGATGTTCTAGGTCCTAGGGGGAGTTGTTAGTGCATTTTGCATGAGTCCCTTGACATCTGCCACACGTCTATGACTAGTACTTCAGTTATTGGGTTACCATGATCGCTCGTTATTATCCTATCTATGTTTACTTGCGTATACAGGTACTGTAGGAACTAGATATGGAAGTTTGACATTATTAGACTCAGTCAGACGTACGAGTGAAGCCTCACTCATACGAATGACAATCTCATACGCACGGTTGTGCTGAGCTGAGTCCAAAACCTAATCTGATGACACTTACATGAGTGAGTGATCAACTGCACGGCTGAGCTTGTTAACTCGTACGAGTGAGACATTGACTCGTACGGTTGACTTAACAGCTGAGGTATATATTGTGTTATGTTCTTCATTTTAGGTTAAGCCACTTTTTGTGTTTCACTCATATCTGGTAACCCTAGCCGATTCTCTCTCTGTGTTTCAAGTCAAAATCCTTGCAAAAGGTGAATAATAGCTCAAGGTGTTGATCTAATCAAACAAATCTTGTTGTGGTTTGACTAAATCAATCCCAAAAAGCATTTTCATATTCACTAGAGGGTTTGATTCACTTATTCCACCTTTGTGTGTGTCAAATCTGTTGGATTCGAAGACTCAAATCATGTTTTATCATGATCTTCATTTATACGGGTGGCTACAGAAAAGAGTGCAGCTTTTTGAAACACGACTAAAACTGGCGAATGACACGCTGAAAACAGCTGATGCCACTGTTGAATCTTTGAAGAAAGAAAAAGTTGAGTTGCTGTTGCTACCTCCATTCTTATGATCTCACTACCCAGGTTAGTGAATTTACTGCGAGCCGTGACGTCATGCGATGAACTTTTGCAGATCTACGCGCCGCGCTTCCAACCATGCCACCCATGCACTTGGCGCTTCTATTGTGACATAGCTTTATACAGACGCTTTTAAGGCTGTCAAGGTGCTCGAACGGGTGCGGTTTAGTGATTTGATCTCAAAGAATATTGTACCTTCTGTTATTCCTCAAATCATCGTTGACCATCTCGAAGATAAGGCTTATGAAAGAGTTCTTTAGTCCAGCAAAACGCTGGAAAATATTTCTATTCAAACCCTTGTGGATGCCGCTTCTGATCCTGCTATCTCAGTACAGGATCTTGTGACAATGAATTTCAAGTTTGCAGGCTAGAGTTCGCGGCGGGGTGTTGCAGGGTGTGCTTTGTATGGCACCCAGTAACATTTTTTGTATGGAGCGTGGGGGTCTTGGGCGCGCCAGGAACATACTTTTCTTTTAGTCCCTTGCGCTCACTTTCCTTGGGAGGTGTACTCATTATTAGCGTGCTTCATGAGGCACTTTTAATACCATTCGCGTACCCCCCTCCTTTAGTGTAGTTTTTATGTTTTGTTTAAATGGGGCAATCCGCCTGATCGCTGCGTGCGAGGGTTCGAAGGATTGCTACCATAAGTGTAGGGCAGCTTTCCAGATAAACCACGTATTTTAGATTTCTATTTCATTGTAATCGTAATGGCGTACCTGCGAGTTTTACTTTTGTGCTTTAAGCACTTTTTTGTAATAGTATGATGTAGTCAATGTTATGCATTGCATCTTTTGTTTTTATAAGCAAAGTAACTCAATATCTTTTCTTATTGTACTGTTCGCGTCACAAGGAGTATTAAGTTCTTAAAACTTAAAATTTTATTTGCATACAAACCAGTGCATACTCATTTATAATCTAAATTTAATAATACTAACCGACACCATACTATTGAGCACATAGCTGACGCTTTTTGTAACGCCCTGTCCTAATCCATCCAGACGAAGTCCATCTTAATTATAAACGATTCACAACAGTTGATTTCATCGCGAGGTACTTGACCTCTATATGATACATTTTACAAACATTGCATTCGTTTTGAAAAGACAATCTTTCATTACATCTAAAGTTGACGACATGCATATCATTTCATAACATATCTTACTATAATTGATTTAATAATAATCTTGATGAACTCAACGACTCGAATGCAACGTCTTTTGAAATATGTCATGAATGACTCCAATTAATATCTCTAAGATGAGCAAAAGCACAGCGGAAGATTTCTTTCGTACCTGAGAATAAACATGCTCTAAAGTGTCAACCAAAAGGTTGGTGAGTTCATTAGTTTATCATAAATAATCATTTCATAATTTTAATAAACCACAAGATTTTCATATTTCCATTTCTCATAATCATACGTCCCATGCATAGAGACAAAATTATCATTCATATGGATTGAACACCTGGTAACTGACATTCACAATATACATATAAGAATATCCCCATCATTCCGGGATCCTCCTTCGGACATAATATAAATTTCGAAGTACTAAAGCATCCGGTACTTTGGATGAAGCTTGTTGGGTCCGATAGATCTATCTTTAGGATTCGCATCAATTAGGGTGTCTGTTCCCTAATTCTTAGATTACCAGACTTAATAAAAAGGGGCATATTCGGTTTAATAATCCAGCCATAGAATGTAGTTTTAAGTACTTGTGTCTATTTCGTCAAACATTTATAAAAGCAGCGCATGTATTCTCAGTCCAAAAAATATATATTGAAAAAGCATTTAAAAGGGAGCAAATGAAACTCATGCATATGAATATTGTAAAATAGTTAATAAAGCATTTGCATGTATTCTCAGCCCAAAAATGTAAAGAGTAAAAAGGGCAAATGAAACTCACCATACTGTATTTTGTAGTAAAAATACATATAACAACATTGAACAAAATGTAGGGTTGGCCTCGGATTCACGAACCTATATCATTTGTGTATTCATTAATACTTGTACTTGTAATCGAACGAATTTATATGTTATTATCATTAATAATATACTTGTTATATTATGTTATATAGATAAACTTAATATATTTAAGTCATACTTTGTATATAATTAATAATTATCATATTAAATTTTTTTATATAATTTAATTGATAACAAAATATAGTATTAATAAATATTAATATAATGGTAATGTGTTTTTATATATATTTTTATTTGTAATTATAACTGTAATAATAATAGTTGTATTGGTAAAAGTAATAATAATGATAGTAATAATATTAACAATGATAAAAATATTAATAATAATCTTAATACTAATAATGATAAAAATAATAATAATGATAGTTTTAATAAAAATATAAATTTTAATAATAATGATAATAATAATAATAATAATAATAATAATAATAATAATAATAATAATAATAATAATAATAATAATAATAATAATAATAACAATAATAATAATAATAATAATACTATAATACTTACTAATAATTATATATTCCAACCATAACTTAATCAACTTGTATTGTATATTATGTAATCTTGAGATACCATAGACACGTATACAATGTTTCGACCTATCATGTCGACACATCTATATATATTTCGGAACAACCATAGACACTCTATATGTGAATGTTGGAGTTAGCTATACAGGGTTGAGGTTGATTCCAAAATATATATAGTTTGAGTTGTGATCAATACTGAGATACGTATACACTGGGTCGTGGATTGATTCAAGATAATATTTATCGATTTATTTCTGTACATCTAATTGTGGACAACTAGTTGTAGGCTACTAACGAGGACAGCTGACTTAATAAACTTAAAACATCAAAATATATTAAAAGTGTTGTAAATATATTTTGAACATACTTTGATATATATGTATATATTGTTTATTCTCAGGTGATTATTAAGAGCTTCCGCTGTCGCATACTTAAATAAGGACGAGATTTGGAGTCCATGTTTGTATGATATTGTGTAAAAACTGCATTCAAGAAACTTATTTTGTTGTAACATATTTGTATTGTAAACCATTATGTAATGGTCGTGTGTAAATAGGATATTTTAGATTATCATTATTTGATAATCTACGTAAAGCTTTTTAAACCTTTATTGATGAAATAAAGGTTATGGTTTGTTTTAAAATGAATGCAGTCTTTGAAAAACGTCTCATATAGAGGTCAAAACCTCGCAACAAAATCAATTAATATGGAACGTTTTTAATCAATAAGAACGGGACATTTCAGTTGTTGCAAGCATGCATGACCAACTTCCCATGTATTTAACTTTATACCTCATACTAGCATTCACCACCTTCCAACACTTGAAAGATGTGTTTTGACTTCCCTCTTTGATCCCTTAAACTGTCAGCCATATGGGCATGGGAGGAGTGTTCAAATTTCTTTTTTTGTTACTTATATGCTAGCATACACTTCATTTTACACACTTCATTCTTACACTACTTTCACTCTTTCTTTTTCTCTCTAAATTGTAAGTAAGAAACTTTATTTTTCTTTCTTCTTTTTCTTTTAAAAATCACCAAGTATCATCATCATTTTACTTACTTGTTTGTTGTTGTTTGTTGTTAAAGATCAAACTTACTAGTTTGTATCTTCATGTAATCTTGCTTCTTCCATCCTTTGTTTGATGAGAAGTCAAGAACAAGAATCTAAGCTTGTTAGTTTATTTCTTTCTTTTGTAAGTATTTAAATTCGTGATCTTTATTATATTGGTCAAGTATTACTAGTTAATCATGATCTCATTTTTCTTGAAACTAAAGTTTAAACTTTGTAAGTTCAAGAACATGGAAGTTAAACTTTCTAGTTATAACTTCATACACTTATATTAGATCTAAGTTTCTATAGCTTATGGTCTTCCAATTTTGTTGTAAACAAAAGCTTATGAGCTAAAATACATTCTACAAGATTAAAATCTAAGTTTCATAACTTATGGTTTTATTAAAGTAAAGATCCAAGTTCCATAACTTAGGGTTTAACTTAAGAACACTAGATCTAGAATTTTTAGTCTAGGATCTTCAAGATCTAACTAAGATCTAAGTTTTACAACTTAAGATCTTGTTTATTTAGTTTGCTTTCAAGTTTATAGCTTAATATTACTATTAGAACTCATGTGTAACGACCCGACCAAAACCGTTATTGACGGCGTCGTTAACTTAGGTCCCGTTGCGTGGTCGTAGTCCCTATATGAGACTCGTTTGACCAAAATTATGTCGCGTTCATTTGAAAGGTACAAAGTTTAGTTTAACAAACGGATCGACAATAAGTTTAAGTTTACAAATTATAAAGTATGAATGAAATAACTTGCAACATAATTAGTTTGAAACCACAGTTGCTATAAATAGCGTAAGTAAGTAGACAAAAGTTTGAATCCAAAAATGCTATCCCTAGCGTATGCATGCATGGTAGACTCCAATCAAGTAATCAAAGAGTGCGGAAGCGTGTAACAAATAGCCATGTGAAAACCTGAGAAAACATAGAAGAATCTGTCAACGCAAAAACGTTGGTGAAATCATAGGTTTGAGTAAGTGAGTAAAAGTAAAGTAAGTCGAACCACAAGATTTGCAAAGTTGAAATAATAGTAGTACATTCTAAAAGTTAATATTCACGAGCACCCAATTATCAAAGCTTAACATTCCGTCCGTTGAATACCCCATCAATTAGTGCTAGAACAACACTGTTCCCGAAAATATATTTCATCCGTAGACGGTAGCGAACCGTCAAGGATGAGGGTTGTCAACCCATATGGCCATATAACATAAGTTCTCGCTTACACCATCTGATGTAACTAATGATAATCGGATTGAGGATTTTTGTTCTAAACTAGTATGTAGAATGTTTGTTTTCCCGTTCTTGTGTTCACTTAGTTCAAAAGAATCGTTTATGTTTTCTCATCCCAAAAGTAAGTTCAAAAGAGTAAAAAGTGGGACTATGATCTCACCTCGAGTGCACGAGTATAAAGGTACTTCAACAAGTAAACGTGTGCATGAAAGTTGCTTAGCCTTGACCTAAACAAGTAAGTTATATCAATTAACCGGTTACGACACAAGGTCGGGTGAAATGTGTTCAATTAGTCCTATGGCTCGTTACGACTCGATTAAGTATAGCATGTGAATCACGTTGTCAAGTTTAATACAAGAAACAAGTATAAAAGCATGTTAGAATGATTGTATAAAAGTTTGGTTAAGTTTGACTAAAAGTCAAACTTGGTCAAAGTCAACGAAAAAGTCAACATGTTCGGGTCGGGCCCCGGACTATTTTTCTATGCTAATTATTCATATACAAGTATATTAAAACAAGTTTCATGTGAATCGGAGGTCGATAGCTAGTCAAACATTTCGCGTGAAATGCGCCAAACAAAGCAGAATCTGGCCAGGCCAATCCGCGCGCCGCGCGGGGATGGGGCGCGCCGCGCCACCATTTGGGCAGACACTTTTCTGTTTTTCAAAGTATGCACGAACCAAAATATTTTCCAACCCAACTCTTGACCCGCAAACACTTATAATGCCTATCATATATCGTCGAAAAGGTATTTTGACGAGGAATACAACTAACCACATATCATCAATCAAAAACATCATTTTCAACAACCGATTTCTCGTCAAGTGATCAATAAAAGTCTATTTTCAAATTTTCAAGTTCCTCAAATGCATTTTGAGTTTCGGGAATCCAATTCTCACATATGATATGCCGTTTTGAAGGTAATGAAGCATACATTACAACTAAACACTAACAATTAACATTCCATGGCATTCAAGCATCCAAAAATTCATGTCAAGAACTATCAAACCCTAGTCAAACATCTCAAAATCAATAATCATGCTTTTGAAGTTTTCTTAATCAACCTACACATCAAATTGAAGCTAATGATGCTAGTAACACATTTAATACATGAACTTTAACAATTTAACAACATTTAATCATCCAAAATCAAAGATTAAGCACACCCATTTCAAAGTTCATACTAGTTACTCCCAATCAACAAATCGAGCAAACAAAACATATATTCATGTTATACACGAGCCATAGACACTAACTAACACAATTTCAAGTCAAAAACACGAATTTAAAGAAAATTAGTGATTTTAGAAAGTTACCCAAATGAGATGAAATTGGTATCAAAATGTAGAGGATGAAGAGAGGATCACGAAAATGTAATTTGTTTTGATGTTTGCTCCATGATTCGGTTTTAGATGATGAATTTGTGTTTGAGGGTTTTGTGTTCATAAAAGGGAAGTAGAGAGAAAAAGGGAGGAAGAAGGTGAAAGTGTTGGTGAAAATGAATGGATGAGATGGGGTTTGACTAGTTGACCTAGTCACTAGTTAGGCCCCTTTGCAAGTTTGGTCCCTCGAGTTTCAAAGCGGGTGCGGGAATTAACCAAACGAATATTTTAAAAACGCTCGTGTAAACGGGTGACGTTAAAATTAAATAACGAGGGATATTATTTAAAAAAAAGACAGTGTTAAAAATAAATTTAACGGAAAAACGCGGGATGTTACATTACCTACACCTTAAAAGAAATTTCGTCCCGAAATTTAGTTGGAAGTAGTAGTTGTTGAATCTTCCTCGAGATCTTGCGTTGTAAATTCTACGGATAAGTGAAGGTACGTCCTTGGGCATTTCAACGAACTTCGATGGTCGGGATTTTTACGTTGGATTGAAGTTTGGTTTCACGATTCATAATTTCAACCGGTTCTCCTAGGAAGTGGAGTGTACCATCGATAGCAAGCTCATCGAAGGGAATAGCAAGTTACGTCTTCAGGTTCTATGTAGGATGAACCGAGACTCAAATGAGTCGGAAAATCTAGATGACAAGCAACGGGTACAATACGCTCCATGGTTTCAAAAAGGATTAGTATATCGCGGATTTAGCATTCCTATGTTTCCCGAAACGGTTTACACCTCCTCAAGGTGCGACTTCTAACGTGACGCGGTTTCCCACATGGAACTCGAAAGGTTCACGTGTAACATCGGCATAACTCCTGGTGATTACGATTCGCGTTGGGTCTTGCTTGAATATGAATAAATCCTCTCGATTGCTCATGAATAAGCTCGGCCCCGGTGAATTGGTCATCGTTTACTTGGTTCGACAAAAGGAGAATGACGTTTCCGGTCATATAAGGTTTCGAAGGCGTGGCGTCAATACTCGAATGAAAATTTTGTAGTAAGAGAGTTTGATTAAAGGCAAAGACGTTTCTCAAGAAAATTTGAAGTTGGTAATACAAATTCGTATTATGGTTTTCAAGACTTAAATCGTATGTTTGTTTGGTCCGTCGGGTTGTGGATGGTACGCGGTATTCATGTCTAAACGGGGTCCCGAGGCTTTTTGTAAGTCTAGAAATGAAACGAGGATCTCGATCCGAAACGAGGTACATTTCCTTAACGCATATCAAACAAGTTTGCTAGGAATGGAAAACGTTAGCTAGGAAAAGTTTCTCAAGACATTCGCGTCGCGGAAGATTCATCGGTTTCCAAAAACTTTCGTCGGGGCAAGTTCTTATCGGGTTTTGAAAACGATTGTTAGGACTATCCACTCTCGCGGCGAATACTTGTATGACGTGAAGAGTCGCTCTCCATTGAGAATTTAGAATAAGGACCTCCTGAACCGGAAGTACGAGGGTGATGCAAGAGAAGTTTTCGCCCCGATGTGAGCATAACGAGTAAATTGTAGTTAGTCAATAAGACTGCGCGAGGACGAGCTAGTATACCCGTGTGACATACGGTTGAAGTCGAATGGAATCGGTAATTCATTCGGAAGCATAAATATAATTTGACAATAATTGAAGGTGTGTCCCCGGTATGGTTGTTATAAATATTCTCGGAGTTTTCGGATGTCCAAACCTGAAAAGATGAAGTCATGTACATGGCACATGGTGGTGTTTAGGTTGATCGAGTCTAACCACCATCACGCGTCACTAGAACTTTGGTATGTCTTACCGTAATATAACCACGTTGATCGAGTGTCGTTATATTACGCTAACTCATACCTCCATTCCCACATCACTCTATAGATTCAAGTTCGTGTAATCGTGAAGTTTAAAATAAACAAAGTGTAACGACGTCTCTAACGTGACTCGTATTGAATCGAAAGAATTAGTGCAACTATAAAGAAGCGTTCCCCGAGGGAAGTGTATAAATGATTGTTCACGTCAATGTGGTTCGAGTCAGACAAAAATGTATTCAGGTATGAAAAGAGTAACGAGTCATGATAACGAGTAGCACGCAACCGTAGTGATAAATGTTGATGACGATACTCACCTAGAGTAGTGATGGTAGTTACACCAAAAAGTAGATAGTAAGAAACACCAGTGGGAAACCGATAGTAAGTTGAAACGGTGGCAAATAACAATCCGGGAGACAGAGTTCCCGAACAAGTGTGACTAATGAAGTCGTCGTCATCCATACGTGTACGAATCATGAATTTACGTGTGTTACCAAAAAGTGGCGGAATACGAGTTCGTATGATGAAGGTTGGGTACCATTAAAAAGTTTGCCTAAGAATGATTCAAGTATAATGCACAAGTAGTCAAGTAAGTGCTATCTATAGCAAATGTATGTCAGAATGCAAATGCTAACTATCCGGTTGTAGTCTAGACTCACTAATGTGTCCTAACGACTCTGTTAGACACACTAATGCACATCCTAGTTCCCTACAACCAACGCTATGATACCACTTGTAACGACCCGACCAAAACCGTTATTGACGGCGTCGTTAACTTAGGTCCCGTTGCGTGGTCGTAGTCCCTATATGAGACTCGTTTGACCAAAATTATGTCGCGTTCATTTGAAAGGTACAAAGTTTAGTTTAACAAACGGATCGACAATAAGTTTAAGTTTACAAAGTTATAAAGTATGAATGAAATAACTTGCGACATAATTAGTTTGAAACCACAGTTGCTATAAATAGCGTAAGTAAGTAGACAAAAGTTTGAATCCAAAAATGCTATCCCTAGCGTATGCATGCATGGTAGACTCCAATCAAGTAATCAAAGAGTGCGGAAGCGTGTAACAAATAGCCATGTGAAAACCTGAGAAAACATAGAAGAATCTGTCAACGCAAAAACGTTGGTGAAATCATAGGTTTGAGTAAGTGAGTAAAAGTAAAGTAAGTCGAACCACAAGATTTGCAAAGTTGAAATAATAGTAGTACATTCTAAAAGTTAATATTCACGAGCACCCAATTATCAAAGCTTAACATTCCGTCCGTTGAATACCCCATCAATTAGTGCTAGAACAACACTGTTCCCGAAAATATATTTCATCCGTAGACGGTAGCGAACCGTCAAGGATGAGGGTTGTCAACCCATATGGCCATATAACATAAGTTCTCGCTTACACCATCTGATGTAACTAATGATAATCGGATTGAGGATTTTTGTTCTAAACTCGTATGTAGAATGTTTGTTTTCCCGTTCTTGTGTTCACTTAGTTCAAAAGAATCGTTTATGTTTTCTCATCCCAAAAGTAAGTTCAAAAGAGTAAAAAGTGGGACTATGATCTCACCTCGAGTGCACGAGTATAAAGGTACTTCAACAAGTAAACGTGTGCATGAAAGTTGCTTAGCCTTGACCTAAACAAGTAAGTTATATCAATTAACCGGTTACGACACAAGGTCGGGTGAAATGTGTTCAATTAGTCCTATGGCTCGTTATGACTCGATTAAGTATAGCATGTGAATCACGTTGTCAAGTTTCATACAAGAAACAAGTATAAAAGCATGTTAGAATGATTGTATAAAAGTTTGGTTAAGTTTGACTAAAAGTCAAACTTGGTCAAAGTCAACGAAAAAGTCAACATGTTCGGGTCGGGCCCCGGACTATTTTTCTATGCTAATTATTCATATACAAGTATATTAAAACAAGTTTCATGTGAATCGGAGGTCGATAGCTAGTCAAACATTTCGCGTGAAATGCGCCAAACAAAGCAGAATCTGGCCAGGCCAATCCGCGCGCCGTGCGGGGATGGGGCGCGCCGCGCCACCATCTGGGCAGACACTTTTCTGTTTTTCAAAGTATGCACGAACCAAAATATTTTCCAACC
Organism: Rutidosis leptorrhynchoides; assembly: GCF_046630445.1. Classification (NCBI taxonomy): domain Eukaryota; kingdom Viridiplantae; phylum Streptophyta; class Magnoliopsida; order Asterales; family Asteraceae; genus Rutidosis; species Rutidosis leptorrhynchoides. Next base: position 211,339,932 of record NC_092338.1, on the reverse strand, counting down.
CAACTCTTGACCCGCAAACACTTTTAATGCCTATCATATATCGTCGAAAAGGTATTTTGACGAGGAATACAACTAACCACATATCATCAATCAAAAACATCATTTTCAACAACCGATTTCTCGTCAAGTGATCAATAAAAGTCTATTTTCAAATTTTCAAGTTCCTCAAATGCATTTTGAGTTTCGGGAATCCAATTCTCACATATGATATGCCGTTTTGAAGGTAATGAAGCATACATTACAACTAAACACTAACAATTAACATTCCATGGCATTCAAGCATCCAAAAATTCATGTCAAGAACTATCAAACCCTAGTCAAACATCTCAAAATCAATAATCATGCTTTTGAAGTTTTCTTAATCAACCTACACATCAAATTGAAGCTAATGATGCTAGTAACACATTTAATACATGAACTTTAACAATTTAACAACATTTAATCATCCAAAATCAAAGATTAAGCACACCCATTTCAAAGTTCATACTAGTTACTCCCAATCAACAAATCGAGCAAACAAAACATATATTCATGTTATACACGAGCCATAGACACTAACTAACACAATTTCAAGTCAAAAACACGAATTTAAAGAAAATTAGCGATTTTAGAAAGTTACCCAAATGAGATGAAATTGGTATCAAAATGTAGAGGATGAAGAGAGGATCACGAAAATGTAATTTGTTTTGATGTTTGCTCCATGATTCGGTTTTAGATGATGAATTTGTGTTTGAGGGTTTTGTGTTCATAAAAGGGAAGTAGAGAGAAAAAGGGAGGAAGAAGGTGAAAGTGTTGGTGAAAATGAATGGATGAGATGGGGTTTGACTAGTTGACCTAGTCACTAGTTAGGCCCCTTTGCAAGTTTGGTCCCTCGAGTTTCAAAGCGGGTGCGGGAATTAACCAAACGAATATTTTAAAAACGCTCGTGTAAACGGGTGACGTTAAAATTAAATAACGAGGGATATTATTTAAAAAAAAGACAGTGTTAAAAATAAATTTAACGGAAAAACGCGGGATGTTACATCATGTATTTGTCGGATCTAAGATCTTGATGTAACTTTGGTTCATCAACCTACTTACAACCCTTAAATGAGTTGTACTACATATCTTAGACATACACTAGTGTTATGATGGTCAAAACTTGGTTAAGGTAATATAAACACATCAACGAGTTGTACACTTGAAGCTACAAGCATCAAGGATGAGAACCGTGATGAACATCAAGCACCAAGAACCCACCAGAGCACATTACTTACTATTTTTGGAGTCTGACCAGTCACCTGGGCTACTGGAAAAGTTTATTTCCAGGTAGTTGGGTTCGAGTAGATGATGTTTCATTTAGCACTCATCTTAATCCGATTTACGGTTCAGGATTTATAGGCTTCCGAAAGTCACTACACCTTTGTAACGTTATGCTGAAATTTCTGACCTACTCGCACTTAAACCGATGCCACAGTCAAAAGAAGACAATTTTGGTTCTGAAAATTGGTCAATGGTTGGAGGACTCACATACGGAGCCATAGCCACTGACTACGCGTCTTTTCGATTTGTATAGAGGTCGTAGCAGCTAAACGAATTCATGCTTTGTTTCGATCTCTATTCTTGATTGAAAACTTACTTTACTTTTTACTTATGTTGTTGATGATGATGATACTTAAGACCTAATTTACATACTTTTAAACCTTTGGGAACAATTTACTGACTTAGTAACTTTTGACTTAGGTTGAGGACCTTTCAGACCAACTACTCGCTTACTTATCTCGTACCGACTTTACTGCTTTTCACTGTGAGTTAGAGCATCCCTTTTTACCTTAACTATTTTGGGAACTGAGAATACATGCGCGTTTTACATTTTACATATTAGGCACGAGTACTTAAACTTTATATATGTGTGGATGATACAATGGCATAAACTTTCCCTTAGCTCGGTAACGTTTAGTCATTGGTCTTTGAACCGGTGAACGCGAATCTTAGATATGGATCCATAGGGTTTGACATCCCCACTCGGGCTAGTAGCGCTAGCATTTAATGGGTGTTTAATACTTCGTAAACTTACGCACTCGCCAAGTGTACTTTTATGGGGTGATATTACGTTAAGTTAGTTACCAAGTGCCCACGGTTGAACATATACTTTTCATACTGTTTTGAAATACGAAATCTCATGGCCTACCTTACATTACTGTTATACTTAAACCATAGCTCACCAACATTCGTGTTGACGTTTTAAGCATGTTTTCTCAGGTGCTTAGTGGTTTGATGCTTTCGCTGTAGTAGTCTTGCTGTGTAGACTCCCAATTCTTTTGTTAGAGATGTCTCTGCATGAAACGTTTACCTTGCATTCACAACTATGTTACTTTTGAAAAAATGATTTGTAATGGCCTTCAGGTCTCGTACTTTTGTTAATTGCTTCTATTCATAGAAGCATACTTTCGGTTGTAAAACTTATGACGTTGGTTATGACGTCACCCTTTCTTATGAATGCAAACTTATTTTAAAACAGCATATAGTGTTTGACCTTGTAATGATCCCGTTGATGATCCGTATACGTTAATTTTGTACGGGGCATCACATTTAATTTGATCCTTTTCTGATTTTGTATATAAAATTAATATTAATAATTAGTATATATAAATATATTAATAATAGTAATACTTTTAATATTATTAATAATACAAAAAAAAATTATTATTAATGTCAAGTATAATAATAGTTATTAATAAAAATTTTAATAGTGATATTAATAATAATAATTCTATTAATAATTAATAATAATAATAATAATAATAATAATAAAAATAATAATAATAATATTGATACTAATAATAATAATAACTATAAGGAAAATGATATTAATACTAATATTAATGAAAATAATAATGTTAATTCCAATACTAATGTTTGTAATAATAGTAACAATACATTTATTAATCAATTTAATATTAATGATAATAATTTTAATGGTAATAATAATAATTATTATATTACTAATAATAACAATATTGATAATTATAATAATGATGAGCTTAATAATAATAATAATATTACATATAATACTTAATAATAATAATACGACAATTTATTTTTCATATTTATATCATAATATTATTAATAATGATATTTATTTTATTAATAATAATAAAAGTAATAATATTATTATAACAACTATGTTTTAATTTGTTATATATATATATATATATATATATATATATATATATATATATATATATATATATATTATTACTTATGTAATATTTAATAATCATATAATATATTATATAATAACTTTTATTGAATATTTATTATTTATACATTTCATATATAATACAATCTATTAATAATTACTAATAGAAATCATATATAATAATATCATGTATATATTTATATATATTCATTTTAATAGTTATTTAATTATTCTAATTATTATTTGACATTTTTAATTCTAATTGATTAAGTGTACTTTATCTATTCGCTTATTTTTATTTATATATATTTATAAATATATTTGCATATTTATTTACACACAATTGTTCATGAATCATCGGGAATAGTCAAAGGTTATCTGAAACCATGTAAACAGTTCAAAAAATTTCGTGACTCAATATTATAGGCTTTGCTTATCGTGTCGGAAACATATAAAGATTATGTTTAAATTTGGTCAGAAATTTCCGGGTCGTCACATAGAGTTATACTTTGTGCCTACCAAAGTGCAATTAGCTGACATGTTCACTAAACCCTTAGATGAACTTAGGCTAAAGTTCTTGATAAAATAAATTGGCATTGTAGAGTATAGTGCTTAACTTTCCTTAGCTATATTAGGACTTATGCCTAGGATTTTGTGTTTAGGGGGAGTAATACTTTTCTAGGGGGAGCAACAGATAACTTATGCTTTAGATATTATTTTTCAAGGGAGAGCATTTACATTTCTGATAACTTCATGGGTTTATTTTTCAATTGTTACGAAATGAGGAGGTAACTAATTGATATCATATTTTAAGGGGGAGTTATTAAATTTTCTTGGGAAGATCAAAATGATGATTACTTTCATTGTATATCACATTTTGAGGGGGAGAAAAAGGGAAAATTATAAAGAAAATTGATTTTCAAAAAGTGAATTCATAAAAACTCATGTTTTAAATTGAAAATATTCACTTTGGCTTGTATACATCTCAGTATGCAACCCGTTTTTAAATTGGTATCATTGACGACTTGTACTTCGTACATATTTCAAATTTTTCTAAGTACAAATCTTGATTTTAGAAAATTTTTAAAAATTTGAAAAGATAAAATCCAAAAAGAATTGAATTTTACTGAATAAATGCTATTTTTAGCATTATACCGAATCTGACAACCAACAATGCAGATTCGGTAAGTTCTAAAACTTTCAAAAGTGTCTCAGAAATATTTTTCATTGAAAATATGATAAACTTAAAAATTTATGTTAAAGATTTGTCAAAATTTGAAGTCAAATTGGTTAAATTTTGAAAATGGACTGCATTCGGTAAAATAGGCCCATTCGGTAAGGCCCAATTTTAAACATCTTCGGTATCTATAAAAGGAGAGTCAAAGTCAAACTTTCTCTAAAACTGTTCTAATTGCATACTGAGTCTGATTATACTTACCGAATCTGCTTAATCTACCAAGTCCGTTCTTCTCTTTCTTCAAATCTTTGGTATTTCTTCATTTTAATCAAGTTTAAGATATACATCTTGTAGATCTGAGATAATTACCAGAAAAGATCAAAAACAACAGGATTATGACACTTAATTTTGAATTAATGTTGATTATACCGAATCTGAGTCAAAAATACTTAATCTTAGATTAAACTCAATTGATTAGGTTGGTTGACATGAAATCTTGTTTAATCTGTGTTAAATTGATTGATCTATCAATTGGCCAAGTCTGATTACATGTTTAATTGATTGTTTGATGGATTCTGTACATACCGAATGTGTTCATGCTACAGTACCGAGTCTGTTCATACAACTAACATATTTTTCTGATTTAATTGAGTTGTTAATTGATTATGGTTATGATTTTGCATGATATGAGACTGAATATGCATGTTTGAGTGATTATCTGTGAATTTTGAAGTTACCGAATCAGTTCTTGGCTTGTTACTGAGTCTGGTGTTTGGTACTTTGAAATAATTTGATTTCGAATTGAAAAAAATTGCATGCTTATTCTAGTTCTTTAAAATGAAAGTACAAGCAATTTTGGTTACCGAATCTGGAATATTTCATGAATACCGAATCTACTTGACACATATTAAAAAATTGACTAAGTGTTGTTCTGATTCACTGTGTTACATATTTGATTATGCATGATGCTTTTATAATGTGTTGAATCTTACTTGAATATCATGTTTATCAAATGTTTGTACATAATTGGAATAAAAGACTTTTACAACTTAGAAAATCCATAAAAATTTTAAAATTTGAAAAAGTCAAAGGATTTCAAAAGATATAAGAATAAAGATATGTGCTTTATGATAACATCTTGTGGTCTTCTACTTTTTATTTATACAGCTTAATGGCGAACAATTACTTTATCAATTCTGAAACCAATATTCCATGCAACTACTGGGTTGCAATTCTGGAGAGGCATACATTATGGCCTGCACTAAGCTCAACTGTTAGTGCGCCATTTATAGATTTGGAGCTTCTGAACAGAACAATCAGGTTTATTGAGGCTACATAACCTATGGCTGCCAATCCACAGGGAGAACCAGCTAGATTTGAATTTGAGCTGAGAGGGGTACATGGATTGAGGAGAATCACTAAAGCTGATTTCAGGAGGATCTTTCAGCTTCCTCTTGTATAGAATGCTCCTACTCTTCCAGCTACTCAGCAGATGATGACCTCAGTATTTCAGCTTGGTTATAGTGGAGCTAACAATGTTCCACCAGCTAAGTTTTAAAAGAAGTACTTACACACCTGGTGGTATGTGATCTTCTCGATCATCAACAGATGTTTGCTGATGACAAGGAGTGGATCTGATAGCCTCACTATGCCAATGCTCAAGCATTTCTACTCATTCACAAGAGTGGAAACTCCAGACTATGCAGAACTCCTGTGGGATCTGGTTCAAGCACAAGTGGATAAACCAAGGAGTTCCTACATTCCTTGTGAAAGGTTTTTCACTATCTTTATCCATGATGCTATTAATGCTTGTAGAGATGCAAATATTTTTGTACCAGGTACACATGGATTACATATGAAGAGATTTAGGGAGTTAAAGATGAATACCCCGGTGATTTCCGACAATAGATTCACTACACCAATCCCAAATTGGTTATTGAAACTAGCTGAACCCTAAGATGTTCGAATGCGTTCTTATTTTGAGGCAGTAGGTATACCTCTTCTGAACCCGGTACAACAAGTAAAATTTAAACCAACCGTGGTTCCAACCCCAGAGGTTGTAGAGGAACCTATAGTTCAACCACCTGGGCCAGGTAATCCTCCATTCAGGATAAACCTTAAACATCCTAGGGTAGCTCAACAAGCTCAACCCGTGAGGATTAGGGAACCTAGTTCACCGAGGATTGAACCAAACCTTTCCACTACACCTGAGAAGAGCAGTGACACCGATTCATCAACAATTGAATCATCTCTCGAATTACCGAAGAAGAGGACACGATATTTACCGGATGAGATGATTCTGACTCTTCCAACCCAATGCGTAACTAGATCTAGGACTTCGACACCGATCATTCGCCAAACAGTTGCACCAACCATTGGTGATATGGACCAAGACCTAGAGCCTGTTAGGTCACCATCACCCATCTCCGTATCACATCCAATAATAACAGTAAGCCCTACGCTAAATGAAGCCCAAGCTTCGGTAGGCAAGAGAGCTGAAAGCATGGATGGTAAAAATACCAACAGCCCATCCAACCTAATCAGGACTTAATAATAAATCTTACCAAGCAAGATGCTTCGGCATCTAAGGAAGTAAAGTCTTCCTCTGAAGTAAAGTCTGTATTGACTCAATCGATTGAGGAAACTCAATCATTGAAGTCCAGAATGGCCGAAGGGGAGCCAAAAAATCTTAAAAAGGCACCCTACGTATTGGCTGGAAATCCTCTTGTGCCTCAACATACAACAGGGTCTGGAGGTCCGACTTATCTTGATGAGGGAGATCTGCTGCGTCCCATGGAAACGAATCAACCTGACAATCCTTCGGGATATTTATCAGACTTCCAGCAGACTGTTCCTTTGGTTCAATAAATTAATCCATTGGTTCAAACCACTTCTCATCTGGATTCTGAATCTCAGAGTCTAGAGGATGAGTCTTTAACTAAAAGAGATGTGCCACATCATGGTATATCAGTGACTTTAGGAGTCAGAGATAGTAATATCTCTGCGAGAGCTAAATCGACGGGTAGTTTTACTACTCTCCCATGAGACTAAAGTCATGGAGGCGGGTGATTCGAAAGGATCTTTTCCAGCAACAACTCCAGTTGTTGCCCAACCTCCATCAGAAGGGGATATCACGAATCTAACTAGTAGTATGTAGAGCCCTGCATATAAGAATAATACCACACACTTATCCTTTCGAGCCCTCACAGCAACTCAAATAATTTCACCGACATCACCTTCAACAGTTGCTGATGATGCTGATGTTATTCATGGTTGCACTGTTGTTTCACCAACTGGGTCACCTTCTCGTATTTCAAAAAAATATGGATTCAAATATCTCTCTGATAATGAGGTGGAGGAGCTATATCTTACTAAATTTGCAAAACGAATTGATCTTGATGAAGTTCGCAATACTATGATGATTTATCTTGAGCAAGCAAGAGTAGTTTATCCTTTATGTCCATGTAAGTCACCTGGACCAATTCATATGCCTGACCATGATGATTTCGATCTCGATAATCATCATGATGGGGAGAATAGACATGGTTATGGGTCCAGTAGTTTTCAACGATCAACTTATGAAACTGGTTCGTCTAGTCAACATTGGGATCATGATGTAGTTGAAATATCTGATTCTGAAAGTGATGAAATTGAGGAGATTCAATGTGACAGTTTTCTAGATGAATTGAAAGTTCATATAGAAGGTGACTCAGGGACGTTATTGATTATGGATTAAGCTGATCAAATAGAGAATAAGTCAGCTCCATAGGACAATCGAAATTTTAACAACATTGAAAATATTTTGAGGGGGTCTAGTGTTACTAATGAATTTAATGAACATCAATTCGTCAACATGACATCTCCAACCGATGAATTTTGGGATACAATTTGAGAAGGAGATTTTTTCAAATGGCAAAGAAGATACTATGACTCCTCCTGATCTTAATGGTCCATTTCAAACTGCAGAAATTGTCCTGGAATGTGACGCTGATTATCAACTTGATGAGGATGTAGAGAAGCTGATTCTTCGTTCACCATTCATAGAACAACAAGCTTACAAAATTTATGGTGACTCTGATCTTGTCCTTGATGCCTCAATGAGTGTTCTGGGTGCATGGAAATATCATAAGAAACCAGAATATCTCAAAGCTTATCTGAATGTTCGCGACAAAATTAAATTGAAGAATGAAGAGAAACTTCAAGAACATCAAAATTCAGAAATCAAAAGCCTTAACAAGATTTTGATGATTAACAAGGATGGAGTGAAGATACCACTGTTTTATGTGACAAGAATGGAGGATGAGGACTATTAGTTCTCGAAAGCGGATTTTGGTAAATTAAAGATGGACGACATTATCTACATCTACAATTACTTGATAGATCTTAATGAATCTACGACAATTTATCATGCTACTGTGATGAAGGCGGTCTACAAATTGAAGAGTAATCTAAAGACAAGAGTGAACATAAGAAGATATGAGAGTCTCAAAGGATTCAAATCCAAAGTTCACTTAAGAGGAACAAAGTTCCTTTAAGATATCTCAATAGGATTACATTGTAATTTTCACATTTAACACTAAGGGGGAGATTGTTAGGACCCAGAAGTATGTATAGTGTTAATGTGAAATAAGCCTAAATGAGGGTTCCTTAGAAGAGGGCTATATAAGGAACCTAAGTAGTCCTAATTAGATAGCCATTGTATTGTAACTGAGTTCTAGAAGCTGTGGAATGTAATTTTACCAATTCTCTCTAATACCGAATATGTTCTTCACTTACCGAGTCTCACTCTAACTCATCACATCTTCTATTCTTACCATGATTTGACCTATCATATTCTATAATGTCAGGTTTATGATATCTTCCGCGGTTACATCCTCTTTGCGGCTAATTTCTAATAGCGCAGGAATATTGATCTTTTTAATCTCTGCTGAACATTGCTTACATGCGTCACGAGCATCTTCAAGGGAGCATATTTATTTAGCCACAACCTCGGGCAATGGTTCGGTAAGATTGGTAACCTTCAGCAGAAGCTCTAGAAATTTGCACCGCGTTAAAATATCTGATGCCTGTAAGAAATTGCAGAATTTCTCAGTGACGGGTGATGAATCCATAATCTTGTGACTTTGATCAGGCAAATGTTTCACAAGACTTTTGAATTGTTCTTCAGCTCGATCAGCCCTATCGCTAGGCTCTGGTGCAATAACAAGAAGTGTTGCAACTTGCTCTGTAGATTCTTTCAATACAGTTTGCGCATTCTTAAGTTCTGCAGAAATCTGCAGCTTTTCTTCTTCAAATTGGCGAATTTTGGTTTGCAAAATATCATTCGCTGCTTTTTCACCATCAATTGCTGAAGTAAGAACTCTGCGGCGTTTAACGCCATCTACCATTGAACATACTACATTAAAGCAGTTCTGTATACTCATATTTTCAGCAGCAGCATCGCCGAGTTTAAGATATTCAATCGTACATCTTGTGGCACAACTTTGTGCAATAGTCTGCACTGATCTTCGACTGCATCATCGCTAACATTAAGACTTGCGACAAAATTGTCAATATGATTTGACTTAATTGGATTGTAGGGGGATGAGAAAATATTCTGAAAGTGCGGTCATCCAAAGAAATTTCTTGGTTGAGGAATGAATCCTCTTCTGTTTCTTTTGTGTCCGCTGTCAGATCAACAGGATTAGCTGCAATGCATAAGAGAAACATTTAATAAATGGCAAGGTAAATATAAAAATAATAGCGTGTAATTATGGTGCGATAATGTGACTTACTATTTTCTTTGCCCTTCCCGGATACTTCCTCTGCAATTGGAGAGATGTGTGGACGTTTGTGCTTACTATCTTGCACAACTGATTCACTCGTACTATTGCTTTTTTGTGAAATGTCCCGTTCTTATTGATTAAAAATGTTCCATATTAATTGATTTCATTGCGAGGTTTTGACCTCTATATGAGACGTTTTTCAAAGACTGCATTCATTTTAAAATAAACCATAACCTTTATTTCATCAATAAAGGTTTAAAAAGCTTTACGTAGATTATCAAATAATGATAATCTAAAATATCCTGTTTACACGCGACCATTACATAATGGTTTACAATACAAATATGTTACAACGAAATAAGTTTCTTGAATGCAGTTTTTACACAATATCATACAAGCATGGACTCCAAATCTCGTCCTTATTTAAGTATGCGACAGCGGAAGCTCTTAATAATCACCTGAGAATAAACATGCTTAAAACGTCAACCAAAATGTTGGTGAGTTATAGGTTTAACCTATATATTATCAAATCATAATAATAGACCACAAGATTTCATATTTCAATACACATCCCATACATAGAGATAAAAATCATTCATATGGTGAACACCTGGTAACCGACATTAACAAGATGCATATATAAGAATATCTCCATCATTCCGGGACACCCTTCGGATATGATATAAATTTCGAAGTACTAAAGCATCCGGTACTTTGGATAGGGTTTGTTAGGCCCAATAGATCTATCTTTAGGATTCGCGTCAATTAGGGTGTCTGTTCCCTAATTCTTAGATTACCAGACTTAATAAAAAGGGGCATATTCTATTTTGATAATTCAACCATAGAATGTAGTTTCACGTACTTGTGTCTATTTTGTAAATCATTTATAAAACCTGCATGTATTCTCATCCCAAAAATATTAGATTTTAAAAGTGGGACTATAACTCACTTTCACAGATTTTTACTTCGTCGGGAAGTAAGACTTGGCCACTGGTTGATTCACGAACCAATAACAATATATACATATATATCAAAGTATGTTCAAAATATATTTACAACACTTTTAATATATTTTGATGTTTTAAGTTTATTAAGTCAGCTGTCCTCGTTAGTAACCTACAACTAGTTGTCCACAGTTAGATGTACAGAAATAAATCGATAAATATTATCTTGAATCAATCCACGACCCAGTGTATACGTATCTCAGTATTGATCACAACTCAAACTATTTATATTTTGGACTCAACCTCAACCCTGTATAGCTAACTCCAACATTCACATATAGAGTGTCTATGGTTGTTTCGAAATATATATAGATGTGTCGACATGATAGGTTGAAACATTGTATACGTGTCTATGGTATCTCAAGATTACATAATATACAATACAAGTTGATTAAGTTATGGTTGGAATAGATTTGTTACCAATTTTCACGTAGCTAAAATGAGAAAAATTATCCAATCATGTTTTACCCATAACTTCTTCATTTTAAATCCGTTTTGAGTGAATCAAATTGCTATGGTTTCATATTGAACTCTATTTTATGAATCTAAACAGAAAAAGTATAGGTTTATAGTCGAAAAATAAGTTACAAGTCGTTTTTGTAAAGGTAGTCATTTCAGTCGAAAGAACGACGTCTAGATGACCATTTTAGAAAACATACTTCCACTTTGAATTTAACAATAATTATTGAATACAGTTTCATGTTCATAATAAAAATCATTTTCCCAGAATAACAACTTTTAAATCAAAGTTTATCATAGTTTTTAATTAACTAACCCAAAACAGCCCGCGGTGTTGCTACGATGGCGTAAATCCTATTTTACGGTGTTTTTCGTGTTTCCGGGTTTTAAATCATTAAGTTAGCATATCATATAGATATAGAAAATGTGTTTAGTTGATTTTAAAAGTCAAGTTAGAAGGATTAACTTTTATTTGCGAACAAGTTTAGAATTAACTAAACTATGTTCTAGTGATTACAAATTTAAACCTTCGAATAAGATAGCTTTATATGTATGAATCGAATGATGTTATGAATATCATTACTACCTAAAGTTCCTTGGATAAACCTACTAGAAATGAGAAAAATGGATCTAGCTTCAAAGGATCCTTGGATGGCTTGAAAGTTCTTGAAGCAGAATCATGACACGAAAACAATTTCAACTAAGATTTCCACTCGAAATAAGATTGTTATAGTTATAGAAATTGAATTAAAGTTTGAATATGATTATTACATTGTATTAGAAAGATAACCTACTATAAGTAACAAAGGTTTCTTGATCTTGGATGATTACTTGGAATGGATTTAGAAAACTTGGAAGTAAACTTGCAATCTTGGAAGTATTCTTGATTTTATGAAACTAGAACTTTTGGAATTTATGAAGAACACTTAGAACATGAAGATAGAACTTGAGAGAGATCAATTAGATGAAGAAAATTTAAGAATGAAAGTGTTTGTAGGTGTTTTTGGTCGTTGGTGTATGGATTAGATATAAAGGATATGTAATTTTGTTTTCATGTAAATAAGTCATGAATGATTACTCATATTTTTGTAATTTTATGAGATATTTCATGCTAGTTGCCAAATGATGGTTCCCACATGTGTTAGGTGACTCACATGGGCTGCTAAGAGCTGATCATTGGAGTGTATATACCAATAGTACATACATCTAAAAGTTGTGTATTGTACGAGTACGAATACGGGTGCATACGAGTAGAATTGTTGATGAAACTGAACGAGGATGTAATTGTAAGTATTTTTGTTAAGTAGAAGTATTTTGATAAGTGTCTTGAAGTCTTTCAAAAGTGTATGAATACATATTAAAACACTACATGTATATACATTTTAACTGAGTCGTTAAGTCATCGTTAGTCGTTACATGTAAATGTTGTTTTGAAACCTTTAGGTTAACGATCTTGTTGAATGTTGTTAACCCATTGTTTATTATAACAAATGAGATGTTAAATTGTTATATTATCATGATATTATGATATATAATATATCTTAGTATGATATATATACAGTTAAATGTCGTTACAACGATAATCGTTACATATATGTCTCGTTTCGAAATCATTAAGTTAGTAGTCTTATTTTTACATATGTATTTCATTGTTAATACACTTAATAATATATTTACTTATTATTTAACATAATTAACCAAGTTTATCAATATCTTAATATGATTCATATGTACCTAGTAAGACGTTGTTATAACGATAATCGTTATATATATCGTTTTCGAGTTTCTTAAATTAATAGTCTCATTTTTATGTATATAACTCATTGTTAAAATACCTAATGAGATACATACTTATAATAAAATCATGTTAACTATATATATAACCATATATATGTCATCGTATAGTTTTTACAAGTTTTAACGTTCGTGAATCACCGGTCAACTTGGGTGGTCAATTGTCTATATGAAACCTATTTCAATTAATCAAGTCTTAACAAGTTTGATTGCTTAACATGTTGGAAACACTTAATCATGTAAATAACAATTTCATTTAATATATATATAAACATGGAAAAGTTCGGGTCACTACATTTCGTTTGCCTTTATCAGTACCTTCTGGAATGGTCAAAAAATTATGTATTGGTTCTTCAATGGACGCAGATGAACTACCACCTTCTTTAGAGCGGAGAATGTATTAGTTCTTAACCTCTGCTAGTAATTCTTCACCGATCTCATCAAGATCATTACGCTCAAGTGAACTTTGTTTCAGCTTTGTTGCCCAGCAAAGTAGGCTTTGATATCCACGCACCGCTTCAGCTTTGATAAAAAAGAACGATCTGCGCCAGTTTTCAATGGAAGCCTTTAGGGTTGTGACAACACCGAGGCGATATTTAAAAGTGAACCACCCACTGTCTGACTACGTAATAGAGTTAAAGTTGTGAAAAATGCCAATAAGAGGTTGCTTGTTGATACCCCTGCTATACATTTCAAACAAGACTATTTTAGCAACAGTGTATGGATGCAATTGGGCGATGGCGATGTTATACGAATCGCAGATGCCCAAGAAGAAATCAGTAAGCAGAAATCACAGATTTCCTTGATACATTGGATTCTCATAGACCGCAGTCATCCCTTGTGGAGGGTTATTTGCCCTCTGATCCTCAGAAGGAGCAATTGGGGAGAACTGATCCAGTAATGGATATTAAACTTTCAATTGCTCCACTTTCTCATCCTTCATATAGGATGAGAACTTCTCCAAAGTAATGGCGGTTGAAGACTAAGGTGTGGAAGGAAAAGTCATGATTAATTCAGTAAAGATTGCAAATGAAATGATTAAGAAGATAATGGATTAAGTATGCGAATGATAAGCGCAAGGTAGAAACAAAGTGTTGATCAGCTTTGGAAATAACCGATAATTTTTGTTGAAAAGAAAGATGAATGCAAATGAGTAAAGTGAAATTGAATGGAAACCGATCCTATTTATAGTGCTAAATGAAATGTTAAAGTTTATTCGCAATGATTACAATCAACGACTATAAGTCTGCAGAAGTATATCAACGGTTATAAAAGAGCCATTAGAAAATGCTGATGGGACACGCACTATTTGTCAGACGCAATATTGTATGCGTAACGGATTAAATTTTGCGGACCGCTTGAGAAATAATTTTTTAACTACATTTTTTAGAGTTTATTATGTTATATTTTCTTCGTAAATATAACAAAATAAACTGGGGGGGACTTGATCATATATATATATATATATATATATATATATATATATATATATATATATATATATATATATATATATATATATATATATATATATATATATATGTATATATATATATATGTATATATATATATATGTGTATATATATATATGTATATATATATATATATATGTATATATATATATATATATATATATATATATATATATATATATATATATATATTCTAAGTGCAAAAGGCAATTCAAATACCAGTGCAAATAGAACCGCGAAGATAAATAAGCAACTGTGCATCGTGCCATGACATTGCGGCTCTGTGCATAACTTGAGATTGCAACGATGTCCCGCATAAACAGGGAGCTTGGCCTCTCATTTTAGGTTGTTAATTCTGTGTCATTGCTCTGGTTCCTTTGTGACATACTTGTGAACACGCCCAAGTATCAATCATAGTCGAGCCAAGGTAATGCTTTCAAGAATAGAACATGGTGATTGATCACTTGAATCTAAGTGAAACACGATCATAAGGTCCCAAAAACATTATCAACACAATCATCCACCCCTCATTGCACACAATTCCTAAATTAGATCTTAGCATCTGATTTAGGATTGATCCAAAGGTGGTCACATTACTGCTCAAAGCTTGCTAAGAAATAAGAAAGTTAGCTTCCACAAAGTGAAATATTGTCAAGAGCTTGCAGATAATCTGTTGTCGGTTTCGCAAATCTGTGAAAAATCTTAAAAATCAACAGCCGCCAGGTTCTCTATGCACCTGACAAAGCTGAATTTAAAAGGTGGACCAGTGTGAGGTGTTAACTTCGGCCCAGCAAAGTATATGAAAAAATCTCCTTTGATGCCTTTACCCCAGGATATTTGCAAAAACATCAGGTGGTGGTTTTATGATGAGTTGTCGGAAGAAGCAGTGATTCTTACTATAGTTGAGAAGCAAGATGAAAGCATATAGTTTGACAATGTTAGGATCTTGGATCCTACATGGCTAAGGAACTTATCGAGATTTGATGAGAATGTTCTTCACTGTCATCACATAACCTTCAGGGAAGACAAAATGGAGGAAGCTATGAGATATCAGTGGGTGATCGATGTCTACCATGCCTACCTTACCAGAGAAAGTGATGCTCAAATCAAGTTCAAGCCAAGTGAAACAATTGTTTGATATTATGTTGCTTGTTTATGTTTGTTTGTTTATTTATGTGTGAGGGGGAGAATTTAGGACTGTAACTATGTTTAAACTGATGTTACTTTTGAATTGTTATATTTCATGGATGTTTACTTATTTTAATAGATGTTCTAGGTCCTAGGGGGAGTTGTTAGTGCATTTTGCATGAGTCCCTTGACATCTGCCACACGTCTATGACTAGTACTTCAGTTATTGGGTTACCATGATCGCTCGTTATTATCCTATCTATGTTTACTTGCGTATATAGGTACTGTAGGAACTAGATATGGAAGTTTGACATTATTAGACTCAGTCAGACGTACGAGTGAAGCCTCACTCATACGAATGACAATCTCATACGCACGGTTGTGCTGAGCTGAGTCCAAAACCTAATCTGATGACACTTACATGAGTGAGTGATCAACTGCACGGCTGAGCTTGTTAACTCGTACGAGTGAGACATTGACTCGTACGGTTGACTTAACAGCTGAGGTATATATTGTGTTATGTTCTTCATTTTAGGTTAAGCCACTTTTTGTGTTTCACTCATATCTGGTAACCCTAGCCGATTCTCTCTCTGTGTTTCAAGTCAAAATCCTTGCAAAAGGTGAATAATAGCTCAAGGTGTTGATCTAATCAAACAAATCTTGTTGTGGTTTGACTAAATCAATCCCAAAAAGCATTTTCATATTCACTAGAGGGTTTGATTCACTTATTCCACCTTTGTGTGTGTCAAATCTGTTGGATTCGAAGACTCAAATCATGTTTTATCATGATCTTCATTTATACGGGTGGCTACAGAAAAGAGTGCAGCTTT
Organism: Rutidosis leptorrhynchoides; assembly: GCF_046630445.1. Lineage (NCBI taxonomy): Eukaryota > Viridiplantae > Streptophyta > Magnoliopsida > Asterales > Asteraceae > Rutidosis > Rutidosis leptorrhynchoides. The sequence continues at coordinate 211,323,122 of NC_092338.1, read as the reverse complement.
TTGAAACACGACTAAAACTGGCGAATGACGCGCTGAAAACAGCTGATGCCACTGTTGAATCTTTGAAGAAAGAAAAAGTTGAGTTGCTGTTGCTACCTCCATTCTTATGATCTCACTACCCAGGTTAGTGAATTTACTGCGAGCCGTGACGTCATGCGATGAACTTTTGCAGATCTACGCGCCGCGCTTCCAACCATGCCACCCATGCACTTGGCGCTTCTATTGTGACATAGCTTTATACAGACGCTTTTAAGGCTGTCAAGGTGCTCGAACGGGTGCGGTTTAGTGATTTGATCTCAAAGAATATTGTACCTTCTGTTATTCCTCAAATCATCGTTGACCATCTCGAAGATAAGGCTTATGAAAGAGTTCTTTAGTCCAGCAAAACGCTGGAAAATATTTCTATTCAAACCCTTGTGGATGCCGCTTCTGATCCTGCTATCTCAGTACAGGATCTTGTGACAATGAATTTCAAGTTTGCAGGCTAGAGTTCGCGGCGGGGTGTTGCAGGGTGTGCTTTGTATGGCACCCAGTAACATTTTTTGTATGGAGCGTGGGGGTCTTGGGCGCGCCAGGAACATACTTTTCTTTTAGTCCCTTGCGCTCACTTTCCTTGGGAGGTGTACTCATTATTAGCGTGCTTCATGAGGCACTTTTAATACCATTCGCGTGCCCCCCTCCTTTAGTGTAGTTTTTATGTTTTGTTTAAATGGGGCAATCCGCCTGATCGCTGCGTGCGAGGGTTCGAAGGATTGCTACCATAAGTGTAGGGCAGCTTTCCAGATAAACCACGTATTTTAGATTTCTATTTCATTGTAATCGTAATGGCGTACCTGCGAGTTTTACTTTTGTGCTTTAAGCACTTTTTTGTAATAGTATGATGTAGTCAATGTTATGCATTGCATCTTTTGTTTTTATAAGCAAAGTAACTCAATATCTTTTCTTATTGTACTGTTCGCGTCACAAGGAGTATTAAGTTCTTAAAACTTAAAATTTTATTTGCATACAAACCAGTGCATACTCATTTATAATCTAAATTTAATAATACTAACCGACACCATACTATTGAGCACATAGCTGACGCTTTTTGTAACGCCCTGTCCTAATCCATCCAGACGAAGTCCATCTTAATTATAAACGATTCACAACAGTTGATTTCATCGCGAGGTACTTGACCTCTATATGATACATTTTACAAACATTGCATTCGTTTTGAAAAGACAATCTTTCATTACATCTAAAGTTGACGACATGCATATCATTTCATAACATATCTTACTATAATTGATTTAATAATAATCTTGATGAACTCAACGACTCGAATGCAACGTCTTTTGAAATATGTCATGAATGACTCCAATTAATATCTCTAAGATGAGCAAAAGCACAGCGGAAGATTTCTTTCGTACCTGAGAATAAACATGCTCTAAAGTGTCAACCAAAAGGTTGGTGAGTTCATTAGTTTATCATAAATAATCATTTCATAATTTTAATAAACCACAAGATTTTCATATTTCCATTTCTCATAATCATACGTCCCATGCATAGAGACAAAATTATCATTCATATGGATTGAACACCTGGTAACTGACATTCACAATATACATATAAGAATATCCCCATCATTCCGGGATCCTCCTTCGGACATAATATAAATTTCGAAGTACTAAAGCATCCGGTACTTTGGATGAAGCTTGTTGGGTCCGATAGATCTATCTTTAGGATTCGCATCAATTAGGGTGTCTGTTCCCTAATTCTTAGATTACCAGACTTAATAAAAAGGGGCATATTCGGTTTAATAATCCAGCCATAGAATGTAGTTTTAAGTACTTGTGTCTATTTCGTCAAACATTTATAAAAGCAGCGCATGTATTCTCAGTCCAAAAAATATATATTGAAAAAGCATTTAAAAGGGAGCAAATGAAACTCATGCATATGAATATTGTAAAATAGTTAATAAAGCATTTGCATGTATTCTCAGCCCAAAAATGTAAAGAGTAAAAAGGGCAAATGAAACTCACCATACTGTATTTTGTAGTAAAAATACATATAACAACATTGAACAAAATGTAGGGTTGGCCTCGGATTCACGAACCTATATCATTTGTGTATTCATTAATACTTGTACTTGTAATCGAACGAATTTATATGTTATTATCATTAATAATATACTTGTTATATTATGTTATATAGATAAACTTAATATATTTAAGTCATACTTTGTATATAATTAATAATTATCATATTAAATTTTTTTATATAATTTAATTGATAACAAAATATAGTATTAATAAATATTAATATAATGGTAATGTGTTTTTATATATATTTTTATTTGTAATTATAACTGTAATAATAATAGTTGTATTGGTAAAAGTAATAATAATGATAGTAATAATATTAACAATGATAAAAATATTAATAATAATCTTAATACTAATAATGATAAAAATAATAATAATGATAGTTTTAATAAAAATATAAATTTTAATAATAATGATAATAATAATAATAATAATAATAATAATAATAATAATAATAATAATAATAATAATAATAATAATAATAATAATAATAATAACAATAATAATAATAATAATAATACTATAATACTTACTAATAATTATAACATTAATAATTATATTACTTATAATAATAATAATAATAATAATAATAATAATAATAATAATAATAATAATAATAATAATAATAATAATAATAATAATAATAATAATAATAATAATCATAAATCTTTATATTAGTAGTAATAATAATAATAATAATAATAATAATAATAATAATAATAATAATAATAATAATAATAATAATAATAATAATAATAATAATTATATTAATGGGAACTACCTCAAAATGCTTGGAAAAAAAATAGCTGCCACCAGTAGGGTTCGAACTCAAGACCTCTAGGATAACCACCACACCCTTAAACCATTCAGCTAGACTAACCTTTCTGAACTAGAGTTCCTTTTAATTTTATTTAATCCCTATATTTCCTGTTTCCCTTATTTCCCTTTCAACTTCAATAAATCGTCCAACAGGCCACATATCTCGGCCCAACTACTTAATGGATCTCGGCCCAAATAGAAATCTTTAATTTGTTTAAGGTCTGATCACGTGTTGAAGCCCAATTAAAATCATGGGGTGTCGTTGGTGTCTGCAGCCGTAACAAACAACCCGAAGGGATTTGATTCGTGATCTTGATCGATAACACAGATGCACCACAGCTCGAGATGTAGCTTCGTCACAACAGTAATAATTAACCATCATCATGATACTATTTTCACAGAATCATAATCATAATTATCTTCATCGTACTTATCACTATTCATTGTCTTCCTTGATTCATCATCACGATCCTTCATCATCGTCTCATTCAAACATTGTGCACCTTCTCATGAAGTCACGGTATTATGATCTCATCTTCTCCTCTCCCTAAATGTGAACTCATCATGTATCATTATCAATTGTAAAAATCCGAATTATCAGCTATTATCTTGAATATTAATCGGCCCAAAAAGAAGTCCAATCTAACTAGTCTTGCTTACGACAGTTTCCTCTTATCCTCTTCACTTCTTCGGTCCTAGCTCATACTCAGTTCCATATTCCAGCTTTTGTGACTTAATTAATTTAGACAAGAGGTAATGGGTGGGGTACCTTATGAATTGAACGACAAATAAAAAGAAGGAAAGAAAGAAACGAGTGAACTAGAACCCACCACTTATTTACTGGGATACTAAATTTGTCGACCACTAGAACTTAGTGCTTCCACTTTCCCACTTTCCTTAATAAAGTTATGCCTACTTGTATTAATTTTCAATGCATCGATTCATAATATAAAGAGATAATAATATTAATCATCATCTCCATTCATAATATGCTCATCTTTGTCTCGGTTACAATCTTTCAAGAATCTTACTCTTCGTTCGTTCGTTAGCACAGAAATTGAAACTAAAAGCTGTTACGAGCAGTAGAATCAGTGAGAGTTTGTGGGTTCGTGAAGGTGGTTTAATGTTATCATTGTTGGTGATAAACAAGAGAGTGTTCATTGAAAAGGTGGTGAGTTGTTTGTATGGTGTTTGGTTGTGCTTGTTCTCGTTCACGAAAAGGATACTATATGGGTGTTTGTTCATAGCAATTTAATGAAGATGATGGTTCGATTTGCAGAAGGGTTAGAGAAACGTAGAGAGAGAAGGAGAAAGATGGAGAAATGTGGTGATCTTTGCTCATGGTAGTGGTGTTCATGATAAAAGTAGCGGTTTATATGGTGTTGCGTACGGCTGCAATCAATAGAAAAACAAGTGGGTTTTGGGGTGATGTTCGATCGGGAAAACAGTAGTAGAAGACATGGGTCATGGGTTGTGGCTTGCATTAAATAGAAACAGGAAACAGCTGCAAATGTTTGATAGTTACGGTGGTTCAATCAAGAGAGTGCAAAGGTGGTGATTGATGATGGGTGTTGGAATGGGTATTGCACTTGGATAAAAGTCTCTAATGGTGTTGGTTATCCCGGATTAAAGAGTAATAGTTAGACAAGGTGATGAACTTGGTTTCTTGGAATTTGATTTCTTTTTATGTTTCCAATTTGCAGCAGAGATATTGATAGAATGTGAATGAATGATTGAAGAAGTAGTGAGAATTGCTCACTATTGTTTTGTAGTGATAAATGAAGTCGACCTATTAACATATTCAGATAAGAGGACGATTGAAAGAAAAAGTAGATGTTGAAGTTCAACTGATTTTGTTTCTATATTGATAATGGAATCCATTTTGTTAGATTTTGCAGACATGAAACAAGAATTGATACAGGATCGATGGGATATGAAACTGACTACGTATTATCTGTAATTGAATTCAGTTTTTAGAGAATGTGGTTCAGTTTTTCTCAATCAGACAAGTAAATAAAAATAATAATAATAAAAGTACAATAAAAATCGAATATAATCGCTAGTGATTTGTACTACATATATTGAGATGAATCCAATTGAAGAAAGTTAGTATCAATCTTATACAGTTGATGTTAACATGTAACTAATTCACAATTCTATAATTGTACACTAGAGTTATATATTTATTGTTAATATTCATAATTATATTACTAATAAACTAAATACAGTTAATAATAATATCTAATAATGTTTATAATAATAATAAGAGTAATAATAATAATATGTCATAATAGTACTAATGAAATTAATAATACTAAAAGATATTAATTCCTAATAATAATTTATAATAATACTAATGACTCCTAACGATAATAATATCAAATATTACAAGTGACATACAAGATATTCCAAGTTACATGTATTCTATTTTCATATTAAAATATTGATATTAATCATATTGATATTGATTCTAATATTAATAATAAGGTAATATTTATACAATTATATTTTCAACTTGTAATTTCATTTAATATGTTACTGTTATAATTTATTAATTATATCATATTTTATATATTATAAAGTAATATACATTGAATATTAATTCTTTATAAACTTTATATATATTCCAATATATATACTACTTATGTAAAAGTTTATATATTGTATTATATTAAATCAAATTAACATATACACTTATATTTACATTACCAATTTATTTGCACATAATGATTCGTGAATCGTCAGGCATGGTCAAATGGTAATTGATTACATGAATACAAATTTCAAAATTTTCGAGACTCCACATCACAGACTTTGCTTATCGTATCGAAATTATATAAAGATTAGGTTTAAATTTGGTCGAAAATTTCCAGGTCATCACAGTACCTACCTGTTAAAGAAATTTCGTCCCGAAATTTGAGTGAGGTGGTCATGGCTAACAATAAAAATGTTTTCGTGATAAATATGAGTTGATAAATAGAGTTTTATCATCATTGAGTAATATGAATAAAACCATTCGATTTTGTGAAGTGTACGAGTGAAGCTAACACCAAAGAGTGAAATGAGTAGGTATAGATTCGTCATATCTTTTGACGTAGATAAGGTTGATTTCCAAGTTCAAGAGATTTGGATAAAATCTTCGTAATAAGATTTGATTCTTCGGTAATTAAGGAAATTAGAATCCTCTTTGGTTAAATCCGATAATCTGTTTAGATTGCTCTGTCGGATATTTCAATATAAATCTACCCTCTTCATTTCCTTATTTTCCACAGTTCATACCTTCTATTCTTCCTCCCTCAATTCATATTTTTGTTTTCTCTTCTCGACTTTAAGTAGCAAGTAATGGCCCAGAATTCGTAGATATGAAATTTTGAGTGAACATGACTAATGTTCTACATGAGAGATTGTTATAGCACGATCTTGGTTGGTTAAATTACCAGGATTCAAGGAAAAAGATAGAACTATCAAGAAGATATATTCTTGATATGTTTGGAGTTTAGATAGAATGTAAGAGTCGTGTAAATGGCACATGATAATGGTATGTTCTGTGAATAATCACGTTCCATTAGAAACTCAGCATGACTTACTGTAATATAATCACGTTGATCAAGTGTCATACTAACTCATGCTTCAGTTCCCAACACTACTTTGAAAACATTCATACTTCAAACTCGAAGATTTTAGATTTTAGAAACTAAACAGTTTCCTTTATGATATAACACTGATATCGTGAAGAGATAAATGATTTCGGACAAGAATACTTATGAAAATATCCTCAGAAATATCGAAGATATTTATGATGATATTTTGGAATTTCTAAGATCGAAGGTTGATGAAGAAAGATTTTCCGCAAGATTTTAACATGACTTCGAAGTAGGATATTCTCTAAGGATTTCATCGGATCCAGAATTACCTGGATTCTTTGAATATATGGTTTGGTCCTTGTATTTGTCCTTGGTCTCCTTCATGGTTAGCTCAATCTGTTTTTCAGTACCAAATTTTCTATCGAGCGTTCCCAACATTCCATTCTTTATTATCAAACTTTTGTCCGTTTAAACCATCTACGATTTTGCTGTTTCCTCTGTATTTAACGCTACCATATCTGGGTCATTGGTTATCAATACGAGGTGGTTTCAAGAGAATTGTATTTTTAGATGATTAAACGTTGATGGTAATATGGTGGAATATAAAAGGTTCCCCGGTAACAATAAAGAGCACGCATATATATCAAAATTATGATATGGTTGTTTCGAACAAAAAGTCGAAGTTGATTTGCTGGAGCTGTGACAAAATTTGCTACTTTGAAAAGGAATTGCAAAGTGATTTTCGGTAATAACAACGCCAAGGGAGCTTGCACAGATACATGTTAAATGTTTACTCGGGTTTCGAGTGTTTTCAGGTGCATAACTATATGTAGCGATCTTTTCTTCCGTAGATGGAGTGCAGTTGGTTCATCCTCTCGATTGAGGTGTTTTCAAGAATTATGAAAGGTTTGAATGCAGATTGTAATCGACGAGATATGAATGTGGTTTAAGATGAAATCAAGTGGCAAACTTGAAGAATTTTTTAGTTTTATATGTTATAATCAATATTTTAATTCATTTTAATTGTCCAATGTTGGTGGTCCTCAATTAATAGTCCACAGTTAGCAATATATAATTTTTGAATTAATTAATACGTGTCGTGACCCGTATACGTCTCAGACTCGATCACAACTCAAATTATATATATTATTGTAGAATCAACCTCAATCCTGTATAGAGAACTCGTTCATTACTGCATATAGAGTGTCTATGGTTATTCCAAATAGTATATATAAATGCGTCGATATTATATGTCAAAACCTTGTATACGTGTCCCGATATTTAAAGTGCGTAAAATAAATAACAGAAATTAAATAACGATAAATAAAGTGCGTAAAGTAAATAATAGAAATTAAATAACGATAAATAAAATTGCGAGAATGTAAATTGCGATAATTAAATTGCGATAAATAAAATGTAATACGGAATTAACAGTTAGCTAGGAATAGTTAGCTGGAAACAGTTAGCGTGGATTCTTAACAAAATTTTTCATATTGTTAATTAGTCTGTTTCTAATCAATTTTTATTGTGTCCATTATTTCTTCATTATGCCACTTGTGGGATTCTGATAGGTCAAAATCCAAATATGAAATTGAATGAAAATGGTTATTCTGTGGTGAACGGATACGTATAACGGTGGTTGTAAGTAGGATAGTAAATGACTGTTGAATCAGATTCGAAGAATGTACAGTTTAACTTATTAATGTGAAATCTAAATATTCCTCGGGTATTACCTACCCGTTAAAATATTTTCACCATTAACAGTTTGTACGAAAGAATTTTTAATTACAATCTTTATGAAAATATACTTACATATATATTCTCTTCAGATGTAATCATGGATTTAATGAGTTAATATGATATTAATCTCATTTGATTTTACCGTTTGAACAAGAATATAAAATATCTAATACATTAGAGATTACATAATTGCCATGTCAAACGAAGATAATTAATGTAGAACGATATGTAGTATGATGATTATAATCGAGGTATAGAATGAGATGTTGAAGCGTGTGTTGTTGATGGTACGGGTGTTGTTACTGATGGTACTGTTGGTGCCGGTGATGTTGCTGAAGCTGGTATGTTTTGCACCATATTTTACAAGGCTACAACTCGGGCGCGAAGCTCGTTGACTTCTTTTATTATACCAGGATGATTGTCGGTTCGGACGAGCGGATGAATGAGGTTTCGATTCTGAGATAGTATATAATCGTGACGAGATACTCTGGAAATGAGAGAGAAAATGGTGTCTCGAACAGGTTCACCGGTAAACTCTTCAGGTTCATTGTCAAAAGGTGAATTCGGTTGGTGGAAGGGATTGCCTTCTTCGCGTCTCCATTGATTAAATCGACAGATGAATTGGAGATGATTGATTGATTGATTCATTCTGGTGACACCGCTCTCGGAGCTTAGGTGAATGTCCATGTTGGAGTAACTGTCGGAATAACTATCGGAATAGCTATCGGAATCTGAGGGACTCGAACTGGTTGAGGGATTCATATCGTATGATCAAATGAAGGATTTTCGATAAGAAATAGATTATAGGATATAGATTAGTACCCTGCAATACATAATTTACATATGCATATATCATACTAAAATCCCATAAGTTACGGAGGAATCTACAGAAGCTGACATGCAAAGTCTACGGTAACAGATACGCTAAGATATGAATAATCAGATACGCTAAGATATGAATTTATCTATACACTGTCTATGCAAGCCAAGGCAGTAAGACATGTTTAGACTAAGAATGATAAGCAGGTAATTTCCTAAGGATGATAAGTAGATGATTTCTGACTAGAAATGATAGGCAAAACTTTTGACATGCAGACACGGTCGAAGTCCAGACTTACTAATGCATCCTAACTACTTATCAGTTACACACACTAATGCAGACCTGGTTCACTAAGACCACCGCTCTGATACCAACTGTAATGCCCCGTCCTAATCCATCCAGATGAAGTCCATCTTAATTATAAACGATTCACAACAGTTGATTTCATCGCGAGGTACTTGACCTCTATATGATACATTTTACAAACATTGCATTCGTTTTGAAAAGACAATCTTTCATTACATCTAAAGTTGACGACATGCATATCATTTCATAACATATCTTACTATAATTGATTTAATAATAATCTTGATGAACTCAACGACTCAAATGCAACGTCTTTTGAAATATGTCATGAATGACTCAAATTAATATCTCTAAGATGAGCAAAAGCACAGCGGAAGATTTCTTTCGTACCTGAGAATAAACATGCTCTAAAGTGTCAACCAAATGGTTAGTGAGTTCATTAGTTTATCATAAATAATCATTTCATAATTTTAATAAACCACAAGATTTTCATATTTCCATTTCTCATAATCATGCGTCCCATGCATAGAGACAAAAATATCATTCATATGGATTGAACACAAGGTAACCGATATTCACAATATACATATAAGAATATCCCCATCATTCCGGGATACTCCTTCGGACATGATATAAATTTCGAAGTACTAAAGCATCCGGTACTTTGGATGGGGCTTGTTGGGCCTGATAGATCTATCTTTAGGATTCGCGTCAATTAGGGTGTCTGTTCCCTAATTCTTAGATTACCAGACTTAATAAAAAGGGGCATATTCGGTTTAATAATCCAGCCATAGAATGTAGTTTTAAGTACTTGTGTCTATTTCGTCAAACATTTATAAAAGCAGCGCATTTATTCTCAGTCCCAAAAATATATATTGCAAAAGCATTTAAAAGGGAGCAAATGAAACTCACGCATATAAATATTGTAAAATAGTTAATAAAGCATTTGCATGTATTCTCAGCCCAAAAATGTAAAGAGTAAAAAGGGCAAATGAAACTCACCATACTGTATTTTGTAGTAAAAATACATATAACAACATTGAACAAAATGTAGGGTTGGCCTCGGATTCACGAACCTATATCATTTGTGTATTCATTAATACTTGTACTTGTAATCGAACGAATTTATATGTTATTTTCATTAATAATATACTTGTTATATTATGTTATATAGATAAACTTAATATATTTAAGTCATACTTTGTATATAATTAATAATTATCATATTAAATTTTTTTATATAATTTAATTGATAACAAAATATAGTATTAAGAAATATTAATATAATGGTAATTTGTTTTTATATATATTTTTATTTGTAATTATAACTGTAATAATAATAGTTGTATTGGTAAAAGTAATAATAATGATAGTAATAATATTAACAATGATACAAATATTAATAATAATGTTAATACTAATGATGATAAAAATAATAATAATGATAGTTTTAATAAAAATATAAATTTTAATAATAATAATGATAATAATAATAATAATAATAATAATATTAATAATGTTAATAATAATAATAATAATAATAATAATAATAATAATAATAACAACAATAATAATAATAATAATAATACTATAATACTTACTAATAATTATAACATTAATAATTATATTACTTATAATAACAATAATAATAATAATCATAAATCTTTATATTATTAATAATAATAATAATAATAATAATAATAATAATAATAATAATAATTATTATTATTATATTAATGGGAACTACCTCAAAATGCTTGGAAAAAAAATAGCTGCCACCAGTAGGGTCCGAACTCAAGACCTCTAGGATAACCAACACACCCTTATACCATTCAGCTAGACTAACCTTTCTGAACTAGAGTTCCTTTTAATTTTATTTAATCCCTATATTTCCTGTTTCCCTTATTTCCCTTTCAACTTCAATAAATCGTCCAACAGGCCACATATCTCAGCCCAACTACTTAATGGATCTCGGCCCAAATAGCAATCTTTAATTTGTTTAAGGTCTGATCACATGTTGAAGCCCAATTAAAATCATGGGGTGTCGTTAGTGTCTGCAGCCGTAACAAACAACCCGAAGGGATTTGATTCGTGATCTTGATCGATAACATAGATGCACCACAGCTCGAGATGTAGCTTCGTCACAACAGTAATAATTAACCATCATCATGATACTATTTTCACAGAATCAAAATCATAATTATCTTCATCGTACTTATCACTATTCATTGTCTTCCTTGATTCATCATCACGATCCTTCATCATCGTCTCATTCAAACATTGTGCACCTTCTCATGAAATCACGGTATTATGATCTCATCTTCTCCTCTCCCTAAATGTGAACTCATCATGTATCATTATCAATTGTAAAAATCCGAATTATCAGCTATTATCATGAATATTAATCTGCCCAAAAAGAAGTCCAATCTAACTAGTCTAGCTTACGACAGTTTCCTCTTATCCTCTTCACTTCTTCGGTCCTAGCTCATACTCAGTTCCATATTCCAGCTTTTGTGACTTAATTAATTTAGACAAGAGGTAATGGGTGGGGTACCTTATGAATTGAACGACAAATAAAAAGAAGGAAAGAAAGAAACTAGTGAACTAGAACCCACCACTTATTTCCTTGGATACTAAATTTGTCGACCACTAGAACTTAGTGCTTCCACTTTCCCACTTGCCTTAATAAAGTTATGCCTACTTGTATTAATTTTCAATGCATCGATTCATAATATAAATAGAAAATAATATTAATCATCATCTCCATTCATAATATGCTCATCTTTGTCTCGGTTACAATCTTTCAAGAATCTTACTCTTCGTTCGTTCGTTAGCACAGAAATTGAAACTAAAAGCTGTTACAAGCAGTAGAATCAGTGAGAGTTTGTGGGTTCGTGAAGGTGGTTTAATGTTGTCATTGTTGGTGATAAACAAGAGAGTGTTCATTGAAAAGGTGGTGAGTTGTTTGTATGGTGTTTGGTTGTGCTTGTTCTCGTTCACGAAAAGGATACTATATGGGTGTTTGTTCATAGCAATTTAATGAAGATGATGGTTCGATTTGCAGAAGGGTTAGAGAGACGTAGAGAGAGAAGGAGAAAGATGGAGAAATGTGGTGATCTTTGCTCATTGTGGTGGTGTTCATGATAAAAGTAGCGGTTTATATGGTGTTGCGTACAGCTGCAATCAATAGAAAAACAAATGGGTTTTGGGGTGATGTTTGATCGGGAAAACAATAGTAGAAGACATGGGTCATGGGTTGTGGCTTGCATTAAATAGAAACAGGAAACAGCTGCAACTGTTTGATAGTTACGGTGGTTCAATCAAGAGAGTGCAAAGGTGGTGATTGATGATGGGTGTTGGAATGGGTATTGCACTTGGATAAAAGTCTCTAATGGTGTTGGTTATCCCGGCTTAAAGAGTAATAGTTCGACAAGGTGATGAACTTGGTTTCTTGGAATTTGATTTCTTTTTATGTTTCCAATTTGCAGTAGAGATATTGATAGAATGTGAATGAATGATTGGAGAAGTAGTGAGAATTGCTCACTATTGTTTTGTAGTGATAAATGAAGTCGACCTATTAACATATTCAGATAGGAAGGACGATTGAAAGAAAAAGTAGATGTTGAAATTCAACTGATTTTGTTTCTATATTGATAATGGAATCCATTTTGTTAGATTTTGCAGACAGGAAACAAGAATTGATACAGGATCAATGGGATATGAAACTGACTACGTATTTAGTTATATATTATCTGTAATTGAATTCAGTTTTTAGAGAATGTGGTTCAGTTTTTCTCAATCAGACAAGTAAATAAAAATAATAATAATAAAAGTACAATAAAAATCGAATATAATCGCTAGTGATTTATACTACATATATTGAGATGAATCCAATTGAAGAAAGTTAGTATCAATCTTATACAGTTGATGTTAACATGTAACTAATTCAGAATTCTATAATTGTACACAAGAGTTATATATTTATTGTTAATATTCATAATTATATTACTAATAAACTAATTACAGTTAATAATAATATCTAATAATGTTTATAATAATAATAAGAGTAATAATAATAATATGTCATATTAGTACTAATGAAATTAATAATACTAAAAGATATTAATTCCTAATAATAATTTATAATAATACTAATGATTTCTAACGATAATAATATCTAATATTACAAGTGACATAAAAGATATTCCAAGTTACATGTATTCTATTTTCATATTAGAATATTGATATTAATCATATTGATATTGATTCTAATATTAATAATAAGGTAATATTTATACAATTATATTTTCAACTTGTAATTTCATTTAATATGTTACTGTTATAATTTATTAATTATATCATATTTTATATATTATAAAGTAATATACATTGAATATTAATTCTTTATAAACTTTATATATATTCCAATATATATACTACTTATGTAAAAGTTTATATATTGTATTATATTAATTCAAATTAACATATACACTTATATATACATTACCTATTTATTTGCACACAATGGTTCGTGAATCGTCAGGCATGGTCAAATAGTAATTGATTACATGAATACAAATTTCAAAATTTTCGAGACTCCACATTACAGACTTTGCTTATCGTATCGAAATTATATAAAGATTAGGTTTAAATTTGGTCGAAAATTTCCGGGTCATCACACTTTTCATTGCATTATTAAGTAATATATCTAGAGTCTTCCAAGTGAACCAACACTTAGGCTAATGGGCAGGAAACCCTAATGCTTGTCGTTTATAGTCATGACTTGCAGTCTTCTAGTCTGCGAAAGTATGTTGGTATTGGCTAACCAATGCTTTTTACCCACCCTAAAATCTAGCCTTGTAACCAAAAAGCTTCTGGCACGCGAGAGCTAGAGATCATCACTTTAGGAGGAAGGATGCACGTAATTGCTATCATATTGTGCGTTGAAATGTAACCAAACATTTCTATTCAAAAAATTAAATTTATTCATTACAAAATAAATCAAATTCTCAAGCTATATCCAAATTACAACTTATTGCAACCATGAAAGAAATACGAATTGTCTTACAAGTAAATAATGCGAACATTTTAATTAAAATATCCTGTTTACACACGACCATTACATAATGGTTTACAATAGAAATATGTTACATCGACATATGTTTCTTGAATGCAGTTTTTACACAATATCATACAAACATGGACTCCAAATCTTGTTCTTATTTTAGTATGCAACAGCGGAAGCTATTAGTATTCACCTGAGAATAAACATGCTTTAAACGTCAACAAAAATGTTGGTGAGTTATAGGTTTAACCTATATATATATCAAATCGTAACAATAGACCACAAGATTTTATATTTCAATACACATCCCATGCATAGAGATAAAAATCATTCATATGGTGAACACCTGGTAACCGACATTAACAAGATGCATATATAAGAATATCCCCATCATTCCGGGACACCCTTCAGATACGATATAAATTTCGAAGTACTAAAGCATCCGGTACATTGGATGGGGTTTGTTAGGCCCAATAGATCTATCTTTAGGATTCGCGTCAATTAGGGTGTATGTTCCCTAATTCTTAGATTACCAGACTTAATAAAAAGGGGCATATTCGATTTCGATAATTCAACCATAGAATGTAGTTTCACGTACTTGTGTCTTTTTTGTAAATTATTTATAAAGCCTGCATGTATTCTCATCCCAAAAATATTAGATTTTAAAAGTGGGACTATAACTCACTTTCACAGATATTTCTTTCCTCCGAAATAAGACTTGGCCACGGATCGATTCACGAACCTATACAAATATGTACATATATATCAAAGTATGATCAAAATATAATTACAACCATTTTTATTATATTTTAAAGATTTGAGTGTATTAAGTCAGCTGTCCTCGTTAGTAACCTATAACTAGTTGTCCACAGTTTGATGTACAGAAATAAATCGATATATATTATCTTGAATCAATCCATGACCCAGTGTATACACGTCTCAGGCTAGATCACAACTCAAAGTATATATATTTTTTGGAATCAACCTCAGCCCTGTATAGCTAACTCCAATATTACTGCATATAGAGTGTCTATGGTTGTTCCAAATAATATATATAAATGGGTCGATATGATATGTCAAAACATTTGCATACGTGTCTATGGTATCCCAAGATTACATAATATATTAGAATACATGTATAATACAATATAATTTAGCTAGGATATGATTTGTATAGATTTGTTAAACATTTCCCGTAGCTAAAAAGATCAAAAATATCCAATCTTGTTTTACCCATAACTTCTTCATTTTAAATCCGTTTTGAGTGAATAAAATTGCTATGGTTTCATATTGAAATATATTTTATGAATCTAAATAGAAAAATTATAGTTTTATAGTCGGAAATATAAGTTAAAAGTCATTTTTTTAAAGGTAGTCATTTCAGTCGAAAGAACGACGTCTAGATGACCATTTTAGAAAACATAATTCCACTTTGAGTTTAACCTTGATTTTTGGATATAGTTTCATGTTCAAATGAAAAATAATTTTTCCAGAAGAACAACTTTTAAATCAAAGTTTATCATAGTTTTTAATTATCCAAACCAAAACAGCCCCCGGTTTCACTACGATGGCGTATATCCGATTTTATGGTGTTCATCGTGTTTCCAGGTTTTAAATCGTTAAGTTAGCACATCATATAGATATAGAACATGTGTTTAGTTGATTTTAAAAGTCAAGTTACAAGGATTAACTTTTGTTTGCGAACAAGTTTAGAATTAACTAAACTATGTTCTAGTGATTACAAGTTTAAACCTTCGAATAAGATAGCTTTATATGTATGAATCGAATGATGTTATGGACATCATTACTACCTCAAGTTTTCTGGATAAAACTACTGGAAATGAGAAAAATGGATCTAGCTTCAAAGGATCCTTGGATGGCTTGAAAGTTCTTGAAACAGAATAATCACACGAAAACAGTTCAAGTAAGATTTTCACTCAAAATAAGATTGTTATAGTTGTAGAAATTGAATCAAAGTTTGAATATGAATATTACCTTGAATTAGAAAGATAAACTACTGTAAATAACAAAGGTTCCTTGATCTTATATGATTACTTGGAATGGATTAGAAAGCTTGGAAGTAGACTTGCAAACTTGGAAGTATTCTTGATTTTTATGAAACTATACTTATGGAATTTATGAAGAACACTTAGAACTTGAAGATGGAACTTGAGAGAGATCAATTAGATGAATAAAATTGAAGAATGAAAGTGTTTGTAGGTGTTTTTGGTCGTTGGTATATGGATTAGATATAAAGGATATGTAATTTTGCTTTCATGTAAATAAGTCATGAATGATTACTCATATTTTTGTAATTTTATGAGATATTTCATGCTAGTTGTCAAATTATGGTTCCCACATGTGTTAGATGACTCACATGGGCTGCTAAGAGCTGATCATTGGAGTGTATATACCAATAGTGCATACATCTAAAAGCTGTGTATTGTATGAGTACGAATACGGGTGCATACAAGTAGAATTGTTGATGAAACTGAACGAGGATGTAATTGTAAGCATTTTTGTTAAGTAGAAGTATTTTGATAAGTGTCTTGAAGTCATTAAAAAGTGTATGAATACATATTAAAACACTACATGTATATACATTTTAACTGAGTCGTTAAGTCATCGTTAGTCGTTACATGTAAATGTTGTTTTGAAACCTTTAGGTTAACGATCTTGTTAAATGTTGTTAACCCATTGTTTATCATATCAAATGAGATGTTAAATTGTTACATTATCATGATATTATGATATATAATATATCTTAGTATGATATATATATACAGTTAAATGTCGTTACAACGATAATCGTTACATATATGTCTCGTTTCGAAATCATTAAGTTAGTAGTCTTATTTTTACATATGTAGTTCATTGTTAATACACTTAATGATATATTTACTTATCATTTAACATAATTAACCAAGTGTATAAATATCTTAATATGATTCATATGTACCTAGTAAGACGTTGTTATAACGATAATCGTTATATATATCGTTTTCGAGTTTCTTAATTTAATAGTCTCATTTTTATGTATATAACTCATTGTTAAAATACCTAATGAGATACTTACTTATAATAAAATTATGTTAACTATATATATAACCATATATATGTCATCGTATAGTTTTTACATGTTTTAACGTTCGTGAATCACCGGTCAACTTGGGTGGTCAATTGTCTATATGAAACCTATTTCAATTAATCAAGTCTTAACAAGTTTGATTGCTTAACACGTTGGAAACATTTAGTCATGTAAATATCAATCTCAATTAATATATATAAACATGGAAAATTTCGGGTCACTACAGTACCTACCCGTTAAATAAATTTCATCCCGAAATTTTAAGCTGTTGAAGGTGTTGACGAATCTTCTAGAAATAGATGCGGGTATTTCTTCTTCATCTGATCTTCATGCTCCCAGGTGAACTCAGGTCCTGTACGAGCATTCCATCGAACCTTAACAATTGGTATCTTGTTTTGCTTAAGTCTCTTAACCTCACTATCCATTATTTCGACGGGTTCTTCAATGAACTGAAGTTTTTCATTGATTTGGATTTCATCCAACGGAATAGTGAGATCTTCTTTAGCAAAATATTTCTTCAAATTCGAGACATGGAAAGTGTTATGTATAGACGCGAGTTGTTGAGGTAGCTCCAGTTGGTAAGCTACTGGTCCGACACGATCTATAATCTTGAATGGTCCAATGTACCTTGGATTTAGTTTCCCCCATTTACCAAATTGAACAACACCTTTCCAAGGTGAAACCTTAAGCATGACTATTTCTCCAATTTCAAACTCTATATCTTTTCTTTTACTGTCCGCGTAGCTCTTTTGTTGAATCTGGGCGGTTTTCAATCGTTGTTGAATTTGGATGATTTTCTCGGTAGTTTCTTGTATTATCTCTGGACCCGTAATCTGTCTATCCCCCACTTCATTTCAACAAATTGGAGACCTGCACTTTCTACCATAAAGTGCCTCAAACGGTGCCATCTCAATACTAGAATGATAACCGTTGTTGTAGGAAAATTCTGCTAACGGTAGGTGTCGATCCCAACTGTTTCTGAAATAAATAACACATGCTCGTAGCATGTCTTCAAGCTTTTGTATTGTCCTTTCGCTCTGCCCATCAGTTTGTGGATGATAGGTAGTACTCATATCTAGACGAGTCCCCAATGCTTGTTGCAATGTCTGCCAGAACCTTGAAACAAATCCACCATCCTTATCAGAGATAATAGAGACGGGTATTCCATGTCTGGAGACAACCTCCTTCAAATACAATCGCTCCAACTTCTCCATTTTGTCATCTTCTCTCATTGGCAGGAAGTGTGCTGACTTGGTTAGACAATCAACTATTACCCGAATAGTATCATAACCACTTGCAGTCCTTAGCAATTTAGTAATAAAATCCATGGTATTGTTTTCCCATTTCCATTCCGGGATTTCAGGTTGTT
This sequence comes from Rutidosis leptorrhynchoides, assembly GCF_046630445.1. Lineage (NCBI taxonomy): Eukaryota > Viridiplantae > Streptophyta > Magnoliopsida > Asterales > Asteraceae > Rutidosis > Rutidosis leptorrhynchoides. The sequence continues at coordinate 211,304,247 of NC_092338.1, read as the reverse complement.
GTAGTAGACCTGATGGTTTCTGATGTTCAGCTTTGACCTTAGAACACGTCAAACATTCTCCTACATATTTAGCAATATCGGCTTTCATACCCGGCCACCAAAAGTGTTTCTTGAGATCTTTATACATCTTCCCCACTCCGGGATGTATTGAATATCTGGTTTTATGTGCTTCTTTAAGTACCATTTCTCTCACATCTCCAAACCTTGGTACCCAAATTCTATCAGCCCTATATCGGGTTCCGTCTTCCCGAATATTAATATGTTTCTCTGATCCTTTGGGTATCTCATTCTTCAACTTTTCTTCTTTTACAACCCCCTGTTGCGCCTCCTTTATTTTAGTAGTAAGGTTAGTACGAATAATTATATTCATAGCTTTTACCCGTATAGGTTCTGTATCCTTTCTACTCAAAACGTTGGCTACCACATTCGCATTCCCCGGGTGGTATCGAATCTCAAAAGCATAATCATTCAACAGTTCAATCCATCTGCGTTGTCTCATATTCAGTTGCTTCTGATTAAATATATGTTGGAGACTTTTGTGGTCGGTATATATAATACTTTTGACCCCATATAAATAATGCCTCCAAGTCTTTAATGCAAAAACAACAGCACCCAATTCCAAATCGTGAGTTGTATAATTTTGCTCGTGAATATTCAATTGTCTAGACGCATAAGCAATCACCTTCGTTCGTTGCATTAATACACAACCGAGACCTTGCTTTGATGCGTCACAATAAATCACAAAATCATCATTCCCTTCAGGCAATGACAATATAGGTGCAGTAGTTAGCTTTTTCTTCAATAACTGAAACGCCTTCTCTTGTTCATCCTTCCATTCAAATTTCTTCCCTTTATGCGTTAATGCAGTCAAGGGTTTTGCTATTCAGGAGAAATCTTGGATGAATCTTCTGTAGTAACCAGCCAATCCTAAAAATTGACGTATATGCTTCGGAGTTTTTGGGGTATTCCACTTTTCAACGGTTTCGATCTTTGCCGGTTCCACCTGGATACCTTCTTTGTTCACTATGTGCCAGAGGAATTGAACTTCTTCCAACCAAAATGCACACTTTGAAAACTTAGCGTACAATTTTTCTTTCCTCAATACTTCTAGCACTTTTCTCAAATGTTCTTCGTGCTCTTGATCATTCTTTGAGTAAATAAGTATGTCATCGATGAAAACAATGACAAACTTGTCAAGATATGGCCCACACACTCGGTTCATAAGGTCCATGAACACAGCTGGTGCATTAGTCAATCCAAACGGCATAACCATAAACTCGTAATGACCATAACACGTCCTAAAAGCAGTTTTTGGAATATCATCCTCCTTTACTCGCATTTGATGATATCCAGAACGTAAATCGATTTTCGAATAAACCGACGAGCCTTGTAGTTGATCAAATAAGTCGTTAATTCTCGACAGTGGATAACGGTTTTTGATGGTAAGTTTATTCAACTCTTTGTAGTCAATACACAACATAAATGTACCATCTTTCTTCTTGACAAACAAAACAGGAGCTCCCCATGGTGATGTGCTTGGTCGAATGAAACCACGTTCTAATAGTTCTTGCAGTTGGCTTTGCAGTTCTTTCATCTCGCTGGGTGCGAGTCTGTAAGGAGCACAAGCTATTGGTGCAGCTCCTGGTACAAGATCTATTTTAAATTCAACAGATCGATGTGGAGGTAGTCCTGGTAATTCTTTCGGAAATACATCGGCAAATTTTTTTGCGACGGGAACATCATTGATGCTCTTTTCTTCAGTTTGTACTTTCTCGACATGTTCTAGAACAGCATAGCAACCTTTTCTTATTAGTTTTTGTGCCTTCAAATTACTAATAAGATGTAGCTTCATGTTGCCCTTTTCTCCATACACCATTAAGGGTTCTCCTTCTTCTCGTACAATGCAAATTGTATTTTTGTAACATTCGATCTCTGCATTCATCTCCTTCAGCCAGTCCATGCCAACTATTACATCAAAACTCCCTAACTCTACTGGTATCAAATCAATCTTAAATATTTCGCTATCCAGTTTAATTTCTCGATTCCGGCATATATAATCTTCTGAAATTAATTTACCGTTTGCTAATTCGAGTAAAAATTTACTATCCAACAGCGTCAATGGAAAACTTAATTTAGCACAAAAATCTCTACTCATATAGCTTCTATCCGCACCCGAATCAAATAAAACGTAAGCAGATTTATTGTCAATAAGAAACGTACCCGTAACAAGCTCCGGGTCTTCCTGTGCCTCTGCCGCATTAATATTGAAAACTCTTCCGCGGCCTTGTCCATTCGTGTTCTCCTAGTTCGGGCAATTTCTAATAATGTGGCCTAGTTTTCCACATTTATAACAAATTACATTGGCATAACTTGCTCCGACACTACTTGCTCCGCCATTACTCGTTCCGACACCATTTGTTCCTTTCATTCTATTAACCCCTGGTCCGTAGACCTCACACTTTGCCGCGCTATGACCATTTCGTTTACACTTGTTTCAAAATTTGGTGCAGAAACCCGAGTGATACTTTTCACACCTTTGGCATAGCTGCTTCTAATTGTTGTTGTTGTTGCGGTTGTTATTATTGTTGGGATGATTGTTATAGTTGTTATTGTTGTTGTTGTTGTGCCGTTTGTTGTAGTTGCGATTGATGCTGTGATTGTTGGGATAGTTGTTGTTCTTGTGGTGACTCTTATCACCGTTTTCCTCCCACTTTCTTTTGACTAACTTCACGTTGGCCTCCTCGGCCGCCTGTTCTTTAATTCTTCCCTCAATCTGGTTCACTAGTTTATGAGCCATTTTACATGCCTTTTGTATGGAGGCAGGCTCGTGTGAACTTATATCTTCTTGGATTCTCTCCGGTAACCCTATCACAAACGCATCGATCTTCTCTTCCTCATCTTCGAACACTCTCGGACACAATAGGCACAATTCTGTGAATCGTCTTTCGTACGAAGTAATATCGAATCCCTTTGTTCGTAACCCTCTAACTTCTGACTTGAGCTTATTGACCTCGGTTCTGGGACGGTACTTCTCGTTCATCAAGTGCTTGAATGCTGACTACGGTAGCGCGTAAGCAGTATCTTGTCCCACTTGCTCTAGATAGGTATTCCACCATGTTAACGCAATACCTGTGAAGGTATGCATAGCGTACTTCACTTTTTCTCCTTCAGCACACTTACTTATGGCAAACACCGATTCAACTTTCTCGGTCCACCGTTTCAATCCGATTGGTCCTTCGGTCCCATCAAATTCTGAAGGTTTGCAGGCAGTGAATTCCTTGTAGGAGCATCCTACACGATTTCTTGCGCCGTTAGCTGTATTGCTATATTCAGAGTTATTGTTGGTATGTAGCGCAGCCTGTACTGCGGCTATGTTTGAAGCAAGAAAGGCACGAAATTCCTCTTCGCTCATATTCAAGGTGTATCGAGTAGTCGTTGCCATTTCCTTCAAAATAGTCAAATGAAATAATTTAATCATACAGAATATTAAGAGTAATCAATAGTGAAATGTCCCGTTCTTATTGATTAAAAACGTTCCATATTAATTGATTTCGTTGCGAGGTTTTGACCTCTATATGAGACATTTTTCAAAGACTGCATTCATTTTTAAAACAAACCATAACCTTTATTTCATAAATAAAGGTTTAAAAAGCTTTACGTAGATTATCAAATAATGATAATCTAAAATATCCTATTTACACACGACCATTACATAATGGTTTACAATACAAATATGTTACATCGAAATCAGTTTCTTGAATGCAGTTTTTACACAATATCATACAAACATGGACTCCAAATCTTGTCCTTATTTTAGTATGCAACAGCGTGAAATGTCCCGTTCTTATTGATTAAAAATGTTCCATATTAATTGATTTCGTTGCGAGGTTTTGACCTCTATATGAGACGTTTTTCAAAGACTGCATTCGATTTTAAAACAAACCATAACCTTTATTTTATCAATAAAAGTTTAAAAAGCATTACGTAGATTATCAAGTAATGATAATCTACAATATATCGTTTACACACGACCATTACGTAATGGTTTACAATACAAATATGTTACAACGAAATAAGTTTCTTGAATGCAGTTTTTACACAATATCATACAAGCATGGACTCCAAATCTTGTCCTTATTTAAGTATGCGACAGCGGAAGCTCTTAATAATCACCTGAGAATAAACATGCTTAAAACGTCAAAAAAAATGTTGGTGAGTTATAGGTTTAACCTATATATATCAAATCGTAACAATAGACCACAAGATTTCATATTTCAATATACATCCCATACATAGAGATAAAAATCATTCATATGGTGAACACCTGGTAACCGACATTAACAAGATGCATATATAAGAATATCCCCATCATTCCGGGACACCCTTCGGATATGATATAAATTTTGAAGTACTAAAGCATCCGGTACTTAGGATGGGGTTTGTTAGGCCCAATAGATCTATCTTTAGGATTCGCGTCAATTAGTAGACCGGTTTACTAATTCTTAGGCTACCAAGCAAAAGGGGCATATTCGGCTTCGATCATTCACCCATATAATGTAGTTTCAATTACTTGTGTCTATTTCGTAAAACATTTATAAAACTGCATGTATTCTCATCCCAAAATATTAGATTTTAAAAGTGGGACTATAACTCACTTTCACAGATTTTTACTTCGTCGGGAAGTAAGAATTGGCCACTGGTCGATTCACGAACCTATAACAAATATGTACATATATATCAAAGTATATTCAAAATATATTTATAACACTTTTAATACATTTTGATGTTTTAAGTTTATTAAGTCAGCTGTCCTCGTTAGTAACCTACAACTAGTTGTCCAACGTTAGATGTACAGAAAAAAATTGATATATATTATCTTGAATCAATCCACGACCCAGTGTATACACACTCAGGCTAGATCACAACTCAAAGTATATATATTTTTAGAATCAACCTCAACCCTGTATAGCTAACTCCCACATTACTGCATATAGAGTGTCTATGGTTGTTCCAAATAATATATACACATAGGCCGATATGATATGTCAAAACATTTGCAAACGTGTCTATGGTATCCCAAGATTACATAATATATTAGAATACATTTATAATACAATATAAGTTAGCTAGGATATGATTAATATAGATTTGTTACCAATTTTCACGTTGCTACAACAAGAAAAATTATCCAATCTTGTTTTACCCATAACTTCTTCATTTTAAATTCGTTTTGAGTGAATAAAATTGCTATGGTTTCATATTGAACTCTATTTTATGAATCTAAAAAGAAAAAATATAGGTTTATAGTCAGAAATATAAGTTACAGGTCATTTTTGTAAAGGTAGTCATTTCTGTCGAAAGAACGACGTCTAGATGACCAATTTAGAAAACATACTTCCACTTTGAGTTTAATCATGATTTTTGGATATAGTTTCATGTTCATAAGAAAAATAATTTTCCCAGAAGAACAAATTTTAAATAAAATTTTATCATAGTTTTTAATTAACTAACCCAAAACAGTCCGCGGTGTTACTACGACGGCGTATGTCCGGTTTTACAGTGTTCTTCGTGTTTCCAGGTTTTAAATCATTAAGTTAGCATATAATATAGATATAGAACATGTGTTTAGTTGATTTTAAAAGTCAAGTTAGAAGGATTAACTTTTTTTTGCGAACAAGTTTAGAATTAACTAAACTATGTTATAGTGATTACAAGTTTAAACCTTCGAATAAGATAGCTTTATATGTATGAATCGAATGATGTTATGAACATCATTACTACCTCAAGTTTTCTGGATAAAGATACTAAAAATGAGAAAAAATGAATCTAGCTTTAAAGGATCCTTGGATGGCTTGAAAGTTCTTGAAGCAGAATCATGACACGAAAACAAGTTCAAGTAAGATTTTCACTCGAAATAAGATTGTTATAGTTATAGAAATTGAATCAAAGTTTGAATATGAGTATTACCTTGTATTAGAAAGATATCTTACTGTAAATAATAAAGATTTCTTGAGGTTGGATGATCACTCTACAAGATTGGAAGTAAGCTAGCAAACTTGGAAGTATTCTTGATTTTATGAAACTAGAACTTGTAGAATTTATGAAGAACACTTAGAACTTGAAGATAGAACTTGAGAGGGATCAATTAGATGAAGAAAATTGAAAAATGAAAGTGTTTGTAGGTGTTTTTGGTCGTTGGTGTATGGATTAGATATAAAGGATATGTAATTTTGTTTTCATGTAAATAAGTCATGAATGATTACTCATATTTTTGTAATTTTATGAGATATTTCATGCTGGTTGCTAAGTGATGGTTCCCACATGTGTTAGGTGACTCACATGGGCTGCTAAGAGCTGATCATTGGAGTGTATATACCAATAGTACATACATCTAAAAGCTGTGTATTGTACGAGTACGAATACAGGTGCATACGAGTAGAATTGTTGATGAAACTGAACGAGGATGTAATTGTAAGCATTTTTGTTAAGTAGAAGTATTTTGATAAGTGTCTTGAAGTCTCTCAAAAGTGTATGAATACATGTTAAAACACTACATGTATATACATATTAACTGAGTCGTTAAGTCATCGTTAGTCGTTACATGTAAGTGTTGTTTTGAAACTTTTAGGTTAACGATCTTGTTAAATGTTGTTAACCCATTGTTTATTAAATCAAATGAGATGTTAAATTATTACATTATCATGATATCATGATGTATTAATATATCTTAATATGATATATATACATTAAATGTCGTTACAACGATAATCGTTAAATATATGTCTCGTTTCAAAATCATTAAGTTAGTAGTCTTGTTTTTACATATGTAGTTCATTGTTAATATACTTAATGATATGTTTACTTATCATAAAATCATGTTAACTATATATATATATCCATATATATGTCATCATATAGTTTTTACAAGTTTTAACGTTCATGAATCGCGGGTCAACTTGGGTGGTCAATTGTCTATATGAAACCTATTTCAATTAATCAAGTCTTAACAAGTTTTATTGCTTAACATGTTGGAAACACTTAATCATGTAAATAAAAATTTCATTTAATATATATATAAACATGGAAAAGTTCGGGTCACTACAGTACCTACCTGTTAAATAAATTTCGTTCCGAAATTTTTAAGCAGTTGGAGATGTTGACGTATCTTCTGGAAATAAATACGGGTATTTCTTCTTCATCTGATCTTCTTGTTCCCAGGTGAACTCGGGTCCTCTACGAGCATTCGATCCAACCTTAACAATTGGTATCTTGTTTTGCTTAAGTCTTTTAACCTCACGATCCATTATTTCGACGGGTTCTTCGATGAATTGAAGTTTTTCGTTGATTTGGATTTCATCTAACGGAATAGTGAGATCTTCTTTAGCAAAACATTTCTTCAAATTCGATACGTGGAAAGTGTTATGTACAGCTGCGAGTTGTTGAGGTAACTCAAGTCGGTAAGCTACTGGTCCGACACGATCAATAATCTTGAATGGTCCGATATACCTTGGATTTAATTTCCCTCCTTTACCAAATCGAACAACGCCTTTCCAAGGTGCAACTTTAAGCATGACCATCTCTCCACTTTCAAATTCTATATCTTTTCTTTTAATGCCACCGTAGCTCTTTTGTCGACTTTGGGCGGTTTTCAACCGTTGTTGAATTTGGATGATCTTCTCGGTAGTTTCTTGTATTATCTCCGGACCCGTAATCTGTCTATCCCCCACTTCACTCCAACAAGTCGGAGACCTACACTTTCTACCATAAAGTGCTTCAAACGGCGCCATCTCAATGCTTGAATGGTAGCTGCTGTTGTAGGAAAATTCTGCTAATGGTAGATGTCGATCCCAACTGTTTCCGAAATCAATAACACATGCTCGTAGAATGTCTTCAAGAGTTTGTATCGTCCTTTCGCTCTACCCATCAGTTTGTGGATGATAGGCAGTACTCATGTCTAGACGAGTTCCTAATGCTTGCTGTAATGTCTGCCAGAATCTTGAAATAAATCTGCCATCCCTATCAGAGATAATAGAGATTGGTATTCCATGTCTGGAGATGACTTCTTTCAAATACAGTCGTGCTAACTTCTCCATCTTTTCATCTTCTCTTATTGGCAGGAAGTATGCTGATTTGGTGAGATGATCAACTATTACCCAAATAGTATCAAAACCACTTGCAGTCCTAGGCAATTTAGTGATGAAATCCATGGTAATGTTTTCCCATTTCCATTCCAGGATTTCGGGTTGTTGAAGTAGACCTGATGGTTTCTGATGCTCAGCTTTGACCTTAGAACACGTCAAACATTCTCTTAAGTATTTAGCAACATCGGCTTTCATACCCGGCCACAAAAAATGTTTCTTGAGATCCTTGTATATCTTCCCCATTCCAGGATGTATTGAGTATCTGGTTTTATGAGCTTCTCTAAGTACCATTTCTCTCATATCTCCAAATTTTGGTACCCAAATCCTTTCAGACCTATACCGGGTTTCGTCTTCCCGAATATTAAGATACTTCTCCAATCCTCTGGGTATTTCATCCTTTAAATTTTCCTCTTTTAAAACTCCTTGTTGCGCCTCCTTTATTTGAGTAGTAAGGTTATTGTGAATCATTATATTCATAGATTTTACTCGAATGGGTTCTCTGTCCTTCCTGCTCAAGGCGTCGGCTACCACATTTGCCTTCCCCGGGTGGTAACGAATCTCAAAGTCGTAATCATTCAACAATTCAATCCACCTACGCTGCCTCATATTCAGTTATTTCTGATTAAATATGTGTTGAAGACTTTTATGGTCGGTATATATAATACTTTTGACCCCATATAAGTAGTGCCTCCAAGTCTTTAATGCAAAAACAACCGCACCTAATTCCAAATCATGCGTCGTATAATTTTGTTCGTGAATCTTCAATTGTCTAGACGCATAAGCAATCACCTTCGTTCGTTGCATTAATACACAATCGAGACCTTGCTTTGATGCGTCACAATAAATCACAAAATCATCATTCCCTTCAGGCACTGACAATATAGGTGCCGTAGTTAGCTTTTTCTTCAATAACTGAAACGCTTTCTCTTGTTCATCTTTCCATTCAAATTTCTTCCCTTTATGCGTTAATGCAGTCAAGGGTTTTGCTATTCTGGAAAAGTCTTAGATGAACCTTCTATAGTAACCAGCTAGTCCTAAAAACTGGCGTATGTGTTTCGGAGTTTTCGGAGTTTCCCACTTTTCAATAGTTTCTATCTTTGCCGGATCCACCTTAGTACCTTCTTTGTAAACTATGTGACCGTGGAATTGAACTTCTTCCAACCAAAATGCACACTTTGAAAACTTAGCGTACAATTCTTCCTTCCTCAATACTTCTAACACCTTTCTCAAATGTTCACCGTGTTCTTGGTCATTCTTTGAGTAAATAAGTATGTCATCAATGAAAACAATGACAAACTTGTCAAGGTATGGTCCACACACTCGGTTCATAAGGTCCATGAACACAGCTGGTGCATTAGTTAAATCAAACGGCATGACCATAAACTCGTAATGAACGTAACGTGTTCTGAAAGCAGTCTTTGGAATATCATCTTCTTTCACCCGCATTTGATGATACCCGGAACGTAAGTCAATCTTTGAATAAACAGACGAGCCTTGTAGTTGATCAAATAAGTAGTCGATTCTCGATAGTGGGTAGCGGTTCTTGATGGTAAGTTTGTTCAACTCTCGGTAGTCGATACACAGCCTGAATGTACCATCTTTCTTCTTGACAAACAAAACAGGAGCTCCCCACGGTGATGTGCTTGGTCGAATGAAACCACGCTCTAAAAGTTCTTGTAATTGGTGTAAGTCTGTAAGGAGCACGAGCTATTGGTGCAGCTCCTGGTACAAGATCTATTTGAAATTCAAAGGATCGATGTGGGGGTAATCCCGGTAATTCTTTTAGAAATACATCGGAAAATTCTTTTGCGACGGAAACATCATTGATGCTCTTTTCTTCAGTTTATACTTTCTCGACGTGTACTAGAACAGCATAGCAACCTTTTCTTATTAGTTTTTGTGCCTTCAAATTACTAATAAGATGTAGCTTCATGTTGCCCTTTTCTCCGTAGACCATTAAGGGTTTTCCTTTTTCTCGTATAATACGAATTGCATTTTTGTAACAAACGATCTCTGCTTTCACTTCTTTCAACCAGTCCATACCGATTATCACATCAAAACTCCCTAACTCTACTGGTATCAAGTCAATCTTAAATGTTTCGCTAACCAGTTTAATTTCTCTATTCCGACATATATTATCTGCTGAAATTAATTTACCATTTGCTAATTCGAGTAAAAATTTACTATCCAAAGGCGTCAATGGACAACTTAATTTAGCACAAAAATCTCTACTCATATAGCTTCTATCCGCAACCGAATCAAATAAAACGTAAGAAGATTTATTGTCAATAAGAAACGTACCCGTAACAAGCTCCGGGTCTTCATGTGCCTCTGCCGCATTAATATTGAAAACTCTTCTGCGGCCTTGTCCATTCGTGTTCTCCTGGTTCGGGCAATTTCTAATAATGTGGCCCGGTTTTCCACATTTATAACAAACTACATTGGCATAACTTGCTCCGACACTACTTGCTCCGCCATTACTCGTTCCGACACCATTTGTTCCTTTCGTTCTGTTAACCCCTGGTCCGTAGACCTCACACTTCACCGTGCTATGACCATTTCTTTTACACTTGTTGCAAAATTTGGTGAAGAACCCCGAGTGATACTTTTCACACCTTTGGCATAGCTGCTTCTGATTGTTGTTGTTGTTGTTGTTACGGTTGTTATTGTTGTTGGGATGATTGTTGTAGTTGCTATTGTTGTTGTTGTTGTTGTTGTTGTTATTGTTGTTGTTGTTGTTGTTGTTGGGCCGTTTGTTGTAGTTGCGATTGATGTTGCGATTGTTGGGATAATTGTTGCGAGAACTGTTGTAATTGTTGTTGTTGTTGTATTGGTGATTCTTATCACCGTTTTCCTCCCACTTTCTTTTGATTTGCATCACATTGGCCTCTTCAGCAGTCTGTTCTTTAATTCTTTCTTCAATCTGGTTCACTAGTTTGTGAGCCATTCTACATGCCTGTTGTATGGAGGCAGGCTCGTGTGAACTTATATCTTCTTGGATTCTTTCCAGTAATCCTTTCACAAACGCGTCGATCTTCTCTTCATAATCTTCGAACGCTCCTAGACACAATAGGCATAATTCTGTGAATCGTCTTTCGTACGTGGTAATATCAAATCCTTGGGTTCGTAACCCTCTAAGTTCTGTCTTGAGCTTATTGACCTCAGTTCTGGGACGGTACTTCTCGTTCATCAAGTGCTTGAATGCTGACCACGGTAGTGCGTAAGCATCATCTTGTCCCACTTGCTCTAGATAGGTATTCCACCATGTTAACGAAGAACCTGTGAAGGTATGCGTAGCGTACTTCACTTTGTCCTCTTTAGTACACTTACTTATGGCAAACACCGATTCGACCTTCTCGGTCCACCGTTTCAATCCGATCGGTCCTTCGGTTCCATCAAATTCCAAAGGTTTGCAGGCAGTGAATTCTTTGTAGGTGCATCCTACACGATTTCCTGTACTGCTAGATCCAAGGTTATTGTTGGTATGTAGCGCAGCCTGTACCGCGGCTATGTTTGAAGCAAGAAAGTCACGAAATTCCTCTTCGCTCATATTCAAGGTGTGTCGAGTAGTCGGTGCCATTTCCTTCAAATAGTCAAATGAAACAAGTTAATCATACAGAATATTAAGAGTAGTCAATAGTATCTCGTAGCATAATATGAACTCATTTATAAAAGCTTTTTCTTCATATTAGCATTTTATAAGTTTAAATTCGGGTAGTACCTACCCGTTAAGTTCATACTTAGTAGCTAATATACAATTCAACTACTACAATTCTATATGAAAAACTGATTATAATAATATTTCGCGTTCAAACATTTACACAATATTTTACAAACTTACAATACCGCTTATTTTACATATAGCATGAAATATAGCACACAATAACTTTGATACAAGATAGTTGTGAAGATAATTCTAGCTAGTAAACAAGTCGTTCAGCAAAGGCAATAAAGACATGTAATTCATACGTCCAGAAACAAGTCATGCATTCTAGTTTTACTAGGACTACTTCCCATCCTTGGTCTTGTGGAACATACCCGTTATGGCCGTTGATAAGACAGCGTGTTGTAACATCGTCAAAGGGACGAGGGTTACGTAATGTCCAACAGTCCCGTAACAATCTAAAAACCTCATTTCTTACCCCAATTACCGACTTCGTCACTTGTGGGAACGTTTTGTTTAATAGTTATATCCCAATGTTCTTGTTCTCACTTTGGTGAGAAGCGAACATTACTAATCCGTAAGCATAACATGCTTCTTTATGTTGCATGTTAGCCACTTTTTCTAAATCACGAAGTCCTATATTCGGATATATTGAGTCAAAATAATTTCTTAACCCGTTGCGTAAAATAGCATTTGGGTTCCCCGTAATATATGCGTCAAAGTAAACACATCGTAACTAATGGATTTCCCAATGTGATATCCCCCATCTTTCGAACGAAAGCCTTTTATAAACCAAGGCATTCTTGGAACGTTCTTCGAATGTCTTACAAACTGATCTCGCCTTAAATAGTTGTGCCGAGGAATTCTGACCGACTCTAGACAAGATTTCATCAATCATGTCTCCGGGTAGGTCTATTAAAATATTGGGTTGTCTATCCATTTTGTGTTTTTATACTGTAAAATAGATAAGAGTTAGATTCATAAAAAAATACTTATTAATACAAGTAATTTTTACATATATCATAAAGCATAAGCACACTATATTACATATATTACACCACACGAATACAACTATCTTATTCCGACTCGCTCGTTTCTTCTTCTTCGGTTTTGGTTCGTTTTGCCAAGTTTCTAGGGATATATGATGTTCCCCTAATACGAGCCGCCGTTTTCCACATTGGTTTAGAAAAACCTGGTGGTTTAGAGGTTCCCGGGTTATTGTCACAACTTAAGAAATACGGGTGTTGACGATACATATAAAGTTCATCGGGTTTGGAATTAAATTTCTCTATTTTTATGCCCTTTCCCTTATTGTTCTCTTTTGCCTTATTAAATTGTGTTGGGGTAATTTCTATAACATCATCGGAATCCTTATCGGGATCCGATTCATCGGAGAATTGGTAATCCTCCCAATACTTTGCTTCCTTAGCGGAAACACCATTGACCACAATTAACTTTGGTCGGTTGGTTGAGGATTTTCTTCTACTTAACCGTTTTATTATTTTCCCCACTGGTTCTATTTCTTCTTCCAGTTCCGATTCTTCTTCCGGTTCCGATTCTTCTTCCGGTTCCGACGCTTCTTCCGGTTCCTCTTCGGGAACTTGTGAATCAGTCCACGATTCATTCCAATTTACATTTGACTCTTTATTATTATTAGGTAAGTCAATGGGACTTGTTCTAGAGGTAGACATCTATCACATAATATCAAACATGTTAAGAGATTAATATATCACATAATATTCACATGTTAAAAATATATAGTTTCCAACAAAATTTGTTAAGCAATCATTTTTCAAGTAAACATGATCGAAGTCCAGACTCACTAATGCATCCTAACAAACTCGATAAGACACACTAATGCAAAATTCTGGTTCTCTAAGACCAACGCTCGGATACCAACTGAAATATCCCGTTCTTATTGATTAAAAACGTTCCATATTAATTGATTTCGTTGCGAGGTTTTGACCTCTATATGAGACATTTTTCAAAGTCTGCATTCGATTTTAAAACAAACCATAACCTTTATTTTATCAATAAAAGTTTAAAAAACATTACGTAGATTATCAAGTAATGATAATCTACAATATATCATTTACACACGACCATTACGTAATGGTTTACAATACAAATATGTTACAACGAAATAAGTTTCTTGAATGCAGTTTTTACACAATATCATACAAGCATGGACTCCAAATCTTGTCCTTATTTAAGTATGCGATAGCGGAAGCTCTTAATAATCACCTGAGAATAAACATGCTTAAAACGTCAACAAAAATGTTGGTGAGTTATAGGTTTAACCTATATATATCAAATCGTAACAATAGACCACAAGATTTCATATTTCAATACACATCCCATACATAGAGATAAAAATCATTCATATGGTGAACACCTAGTAACCGACATTAACAAGATGCATATATAAGAATAGCCCCATCATTCCGGGACACCCTTCGGATATGATATAAATTTCGAAGTACTAAAGCATCCGGTACTTTGGATGGGGTTTGTTATGTAGTGACCCGAACTTTTCCATGTTTATATATATTAATTGAGATTGATATTTACATGATTAAATGTTTCCAACATGTTAAGCAATCAAACTTGTTAAGACTTGATTAATTGAAATATGTTTTATATAGACAATTGACCACCCAAGTTGACCGGCGATTCACGAACGTTAAAAATTGTAAAAACGACATGACGATATATATATGGATATACATATGGTTAACATGAGATTATGATAAGTAAGTATCTCCATAAGTATATTAACAATGAGTTATATACATATAAACAAGACTACTAACTTAAGGATTTCGAAACGAGACATATATGTAACGATTATCGTTGTAACGACATTTAAATGTATATATATCATATTAAGATATATTAATATATCATAATATCATGATAATATAATAATTTAACATCTCATTAGAAATAATAAACAATGGGTTAACAACATTAATTGAGATCGTTAACTTAAAGGTTTCAAAACAACACTTACATGTAACGACTAACGATGACTTAACGACCCAGTTAAAATGTATATACATGTAGTGTATTTAGATGTATTAAAATACTTTTGGAAGACTTCAAGACATATATCAAAACACTCATACTTAATGAAAATGGTTACAGTTACTTTTCCGTTCTTTTCTTTCATCAAGAATTCTAGTCGTATTCTTACCCGTATTATACACAGCCTCAAAACGTACTTACTATGAGTATATACCAATAGGAACTAGCATGGGATTCCACTCTTGATTATGTCATGTATGACTAATCAATTTTAACTTCTACCATGAGCTAGTCAACTAACTAGAACTCCTTTTAACCCCACTCACCACTCACCAATTACCACTCATCATTCACTCCATTTCACTTCCAATTCTCTTTCTAATTCTCTCTCAACACACACACACTATTATGAACGTATTTTTCCAGTAGTTAATCATCATCTTCATCAAAAATCACTTCAAAAATCAAGCTATAATCATCATAGGAAGAACACTTCAAGAACACTTCAAAAATCCCTTCAAGTTTACTAATTTACTTCCAAGCTTTCTAATCCATTCCAAGTAATCATCTAAGATCAAGAAACCTTTGTTATATACAGTAGGTTATCTTTCTTATTCAAGGTAATATTCATATTCAAATTTTGATTCAATTTCTATAACTATAAACTATCTTAATTCGAGTAAAAATCTTACTTGAACTTGTTTTTGTGTCATGATCCTACTTCAAGAACTTTCAAGCCATCCAAGATCCTTTGAAGCTAGATCATTTCTTGTCACTTCCAGTAGGTTTACCTACTAAACTTGAGGTAGTAATGATGTTCATAACATCATTCGATTCATATATATAAAACTATCTTATTCGAAGGTTTAAACTCGTAATCACTAGAACATAGTTTAGTTAATTCTAAACTTGTTTGCAAACAAAAGTTAATCCTTCTAACTTGACTTTTAAAATTAACTACACACATGTTCTATATCTATATGATATGCTAACTTAATGATTTAAAACCTGGAAACACGAAAAACACCGTAAAACCGGATTTATGCCGTCGTAGTAACACCGCGGGCTGTTTTGGGTTAGTTAATTAAAAACTATGATAAACTTTGATTTAAAAGTTGTTATTCTGAGAAAATGATTTTTATTATGAACATGAAACTATATCCAAAAATTATGGTTAAACTCAAAGTGGAAGTATGTTTTCTAAAATGGTCATCTAGACGTCGTTCTTTCGACTAAAATGACTACCTTTACAAAAGTGACTTGTAACTTATTTTTCCGACGATAAACCTATACTTTTTCTGTTTAGATTCATAAAATAGAGTTCAATATGAAACCATAGCAATTTGATTCACTCAAAACGGATTTAAAATGAAGAAGTTATGGGTAAAACAAGATTGGATAATTTTTCTCATTTTAGCTACGTGAAAATTGGTAACAAATCTATTCCAACCATAACTTAATCAACTTGTATTGTATATTATGTAATCTTGAGATACCATAGACACGTATACAATGTTTCGACCTACCATGTCGACACATCTATATATATTTCGGAACAACCATAGACACTCTATATGTGAATGTTGGAGTTAGCTATACAGGGTTGAGGTTGATTCCAAAATATATATAGTTTGAGTTGTGATCAATACTGAGATACGTATACACTGGGTCGTGGATTGATTCAAGATAATATTTATCAATTTATTTCTGTACATCTAACTGTGGACAACTAGTTGTAGGTTACTAACGAGGACAGCTGACTTAATAAACTTAAAACATCAAAATATATTAAAAGTGTTGTAAATATATTTTAAACATACTTTGATATAAATGTATATATTGTTATAGGTTCGTGAATCAACCAGTGGCCAAGTCTTACTTCCCGACGAAGTAAAAATCTGTGAAAGTGAGTTATAGTCCCACTTTTAAAAATCTAATATTTTTGGGATGAGAATACATGCAGGTTTTATAAATGATTTACAAAATAGACACAAGTACGTGAAACTACATTCTATGGTTGAATTATCAAAATCGAATATGCCCCTTTTTATTAAGTCTGGTAATCTAAGAACTAGGGAACAGACACCCTAATTGACGCGAATCCTAAAGATAGATCTATTGGGCCTAACAAACCCCATCCAAAGTACCAGATGCTTTAGTACTTCGAAATTTATATCATATCCGAAGGGTGTCCCGGAATGATGGGGATATTCTTATATATATATGCATCTTGTTAATGTCGGTTACCAGGTGTTCACCATATGAATAATTTTTATCTCTATGTATGGGATGTGTATTGAAATATGAAATCTTGTGGTCTATTGTCATGATTTGATATATATAGGTTAAACCTATAACTCACCAACATTTTTGTTGACGTTTAAAGCATGTTTATTCTCAGGTGAATACTAAGAGCTTCCGCTGTTGCATACTAAAATAAGGACAAGATTTGGAGTCCATGTTTGTATGATAATGTGTAAAAACTGCATTCCAGAAACTGATTTCAATGTAACATATTTGTATTGTAAACCATTATGTAATGGTCGTGTGTAAACAGGATATTTTAGATTATCATTATTTGATAATCTACGTAAAGCTTTTTAAACCTTTATTTACGAAATAAAGGTTATGGTTTGTTTTAAAAATGAATGCAATCTTTGAAAAAACGTCTCATATAGAGGTCAAAACCTCGCAACTAAATCAATTAATATGGAACGTTTTTTAATTTGCATTAGTGTGTCTTATCGAGTTTGTTAGGATGTATTAGTGAGTCTGGACTTCGACCGTGTTTTCTTTAAAAATGATTGCTTAACATTTTTGTTGGAAACTATATATTTTTAACATATGAATATTATGTGATATATTAATCTCTTAACGTGTTTGATATTATGTGATAGATGTC
Organism: Rutidosis leptorrhynchoides; assembly: GCF_046630445.1. Classification (NCBI taxonomy): domain Eukaryota; kingdom Viridiplantae; phylum Streptophyta; class Magnoliopsida; order Asterales; family Asteraceae; genus Rutidosis; species Rutidosis leptorrhynchoides. Next base: position 211,286,513 of record NC_092338.1, on the reverse strand, counting down.
TACCTCTAGAACAAGTCCCATTGACTCACCTAATAATAATGAAGAGTCAAATGTAAATTGGAATGATTCGTGGACTGATTCACAAGTTCCCGAAGAGGAACCGGAAGAAGAGTCGGAATCGAAAGAAGAATCGGAACCGGAAGAAGAATCGGAACCGGAAGAAGAAATAGAACCGGTGGGGGAAATAATAAAACGGTTAAGTAAAAGAGAATCCTCAACCAACCGACCAAGGTTAATTATGGTCAATGGTGTTTCCGCCAAGGAAGCAAAATATTGGGAGGATTACCAATTCTCCGATGAATCGGATTTCGACGAGAATTCCGATGATGTTATAGAAATTACCCCACCTGAATTTAAAAAGGCAAAAGAAAATAATAAGGGAAAGGGCATAAAAATTGAGAAATCTAATTCCAACCCCGATGAACTTTATATGTATCGTCAACCCCCGAAGTCCTTAAGTTGTAACAATGACCCGGGAACCTCTAAACCACCAGGTTTTTCTAAACCAATGTGGACATCGACGGCTCGTATTAGGGGAACATCATATATCCCTAGAAACTTGGCAAAACGAACCAAAAACGAACAAGAAGAAACGAGCGAGTTGGAATAAGAGAGTTGTATTTGTGTGGTGTAATATATGTAATATAGTGTGCTTATGCTTTATGATATATGTAAAAATTGCTTGTATTAATAAGTATTTTTTTTATGAATCTAATTCTTGTCTATTTTACAGTATAAAAACACAAAATGGATAGACAACCCAATATTTTAAGAGACCTACCCGGAGACATGATTGATGAAATCTTGTCTAGAGTCGGTCAGAATTCCTCGGCACAACTATTTAAGGCGAGATCAGTTTGTAAGACATTCGAAGAACGTTCCAAGAATGCCTTGGTTTATAAAAGGCTTTCGTTCGAAAGATGGGGGATATCACATTGGGAAATCCATAAGTTACGATGTGTTTACTTTGACGCATATATTGCGGGGAACCCAAATGCTATTTTACGCAACGGGTTAAGAAATTATTTTGACTCAGTATATCCGAATATAGGACTTCGTGATTTAGAAAAAGCGGCTAACATGCAACATAAAGAAGCATGTTATGATTATGGGTTAGTAATGTTCGCTTCTCACCAAAGTGAGAATAAGAACATCGGGCTACAACTATTAAACAAAATGTTCCCACAAGTGACGGAGTCGGTAATTGGGGTAAGAAATGAGGTTTTTAGGTTATTACGAGACTGTTGGTCATTACGTAACCCTCGTCCCTTTGACGATGTTACAACACGCTGTCTTATCAACGGCCATAATGGTTATGTTCCACAAAACCAAGGATGGGAAGTAGTCCTAGTAAAACCAGAATGCATGACTTGTTTCTGGACGTATGAATTACGTGTCTTTATTGCCGTTGCTGAACGACTTGTGTACTAGCTAGAATTATCTTCACAACTATCTTGTATCAAAGTTATTGTGTGCTATATTTCATGCTTTATGTAAAATAAGCGGTATTGTAAGTTTGTAAAATATTGTATAAAAGTTTGAACGCGAAATATTATTACAATCAGTTTTTCATATAGAATTGTAGTAGTTGAATTGTATATTAGCTACTAAGTATGAACTTAACGGGTAGGTACTACCTAAATTTAAACTTATAAAACGCTAATATGAAGAAAAAGCTTTTATAAATGAGTTCATATTATGCTACGAAATACTATTAACTACTCTTAATATTCTGTATGATTAACTTGATCCATTTGACTATTTTGAAGGAAATGGCACCGACTACTCGACACACCATGAATATGAATGAAGAGGAATTCCGTACTTTTCTAGCTTCAAACATAGCCGCAGTACAGGCTGCGCTACATACCAACAATAACCTTGGATCTGGCAGTACAGGAAATCGTGTAGGATGCACCTACAAAGAATTCACTGCCTGCAAACCTTTAGAATTTGATGGAACCGAAGGACCGATCGGATTGAAACTGTGGACCGAGAAGGTCGAATCGGTGTTTGGCATAAGTAAGTGTACTGAATAGGACAAAGTGAAGTATGCTACGCATACCTTCACAGGTTATGCGTTAACATGGTGGAATACCTATCTAGAGCAAGTGGGACAAGATGATGCGTACGCACTACCGTGGTCAGCATTCAAGCACTTGATGAACGAGAAGTACCGTCCCATAACCGAGGTCAATAAGCTCAAGACAGAACTTAGAGGGTTACGAACCCAAGGATTTGATATTACCACGTAGGAAAGACGATTCACATAATTGTGCCTATTGTGTCCGGGAGCATTCGAAGATGAGGAAGAGAAGATCAATGCGTTTGTGAAAGGATTACCGGAAAAAATCCAAGAAGATATAAGTTCACACGAGCCCGCCTCCATACAACAGCCATGTAAAATGGCTCACAAACTAGTGAACCAGATTGAAGAAAGAATTAAAGAACAGACTGCTGAAGAGGCCAATGTGAAGCAAGTCAAAAGAAAGTGGGAGGAAAACGGTGATAAGAATCACCAATACAACAACAACAGCAATTACAACAATAATCGCAACAATTATCCCAACAATCGCAACATCAATCGCAACTACAACAAACGGCCCAACAGCAATAACAACAACAACAACAACAACAACAGCAACTACAACAACCATCCCAACAATAATAATAACCGTAACAACAACAACAATCAGAAGTAGCTATGCCAAAGGTGTGAAAAGTATCACTCGGGGTTCTGCACCAAATTTTGCAACAAGTGTAAAAGAAATGGTCATAGCGCGGCGAAGTGTGAGGTCTACGGACCAGGAGTTAATAGAAAGAAAGGAACAAATGGTGTCGGAACGAGTAATGGCGGAGCAAGTAGTGTCGGAGCAAGTTATGCCAATGTAGTTTGTTATAAATGTGGAAAACCGGGCCAAATTATTAGAAATTGCCCGAACCAGGAGAACACGAATGGACAAGGCCGCGGAAGAGTTTTCAATATTAATGCGGCAGAGGCACAGGAAGACCCAGAGCTTGTTACGGGTACGTTTCTTATTGACAATAAATCTGCTTACGTTTTATTTGATTCGGGTGCGGATATAAGCTATATGAGTAGAGATTTTTGTGCTAAATTAAGTTGTCCATTGACGCCTTTGGATAGTAAATTTTTACTCGAATTAGCAAATGGTAAGTTAATTTCAGCAGATAATATATGTCGGAATCGAGAAATTAAACTGGTTAGCGAAACATTTAAGATTTATTTAATACCAGTAGAGTTAGGGAGTTTTGATGTGATAATCGGTATGGACTGGTTAAAAGAAGTGAAAGCAGAGATCGTTTGTTACAAAAATGCAATTCGCATTATCCGAGAAAAAGGAAAACCCTTAATGGTGTACGGAGAAAAGGGCAACACGAAGCTACATATTATTAGTAATTTGAAGGCACAAAAACTAATAAGAAAAGGTTGCTATGCTGTTCTAGCACACGTTGAGAAAGTACAAACTGAAGAAAAGAGCATCAATGATGTTCCCATTGCAAAAGAATTTCCCGATGTATTTCCGAAAGAATTACCGGGATTACCCCCACATCGATCCGTTGAATTTCAAATAGATCTTGTACCAGGAGCTGCACCAATAGCTCGTGCTCCTTACAGACTCGCACCCAGCGAGATGAAAGAACTGCAAAGCCAACTACAAGAACTTTTAGAGCGTTGTTTCATTCAACCAAGCACATCACCGTGGGGAGCTCCTGTTTTGTTTGTCAAGAAGAAAGATGGTACATTCAGGTTGTGTATCGACTACCGAGAGTTGAACAAACTTACCATCAAGAACCGCTACCCACTACCGAGAATCGACGACTTATTTGATCAATTACAAGGCTCGTCTGTTTATTCAAAGATTGACTTACGTTCCGGGTATCATCAAATGCGAGTGAAAGAAGATGATATTCCAAAGACTGCTTTCAGAACACGTTACGATCATTACGAGTTTATGGTCATGCCGTTTGGTTTAAATAATGCACCAGCTGTTTTCATGGACCTTATGAACCGAGTGTGTGGACCATACCTTGACAAGTTTGTCATTGTTTTCATTGATGACATACTTATTTACTCAAAGAATGACCAAGAACACGGTGAACATTTGATAAAGGTGTTAGAAGTATTGAGGAAGGAAGAATTATACGCTAAGTTTTCAAAGTGTGCATTTTGGTTGGAAGAAGTTCAATTCCTTGGTCACATAGTGAACAAAGAAGGTATTAAGGTGGATCAGCCAAAGATAGAAACTGTTGAAAAGTGGGAAACCCCGAAAATTCCGAAACACATACGCCAGTTTTTATGACTAGCTGGTTACTACAGAAGGTTCATCCAAGACTTTTCCAGAATAGCAAAACCCTTGACTGCATTAACGCATAAAGGGAAGAAATTTGAATGGAATGATGAACAAGAGAAAGCGTTTCAGTTATTGAAGAAAAAGCTAACTACGGCACCTATATTGTCATTGCCTGAAGGGAATGATGATTTTGTGATTTATTGTGATGCATCAAAGCAAGGTCTCGGTTGTGTATTAATGCAACGAACGAAGGTGATTGCTTATGCATCTAGACAATTGAAGATTCACGAACAAAATTATACGACGCATGATTTGGAATTAGGCGCGGTTGTTTTTGCATTAAAGACTTGGAGGCACTACTTATATGGGGTCAAAAGTATTATATATACCGACCACAAAAGTCTTCAACACATATTTAATCAGAAACAACTGAATATGAGGCAGCGTAGGTGGATTGAATTATTGAATGATTACGACTTTGAGATTCGTTACCACCCAGGGAAGGCAAATGTGGTAGCCGATGCCTTGAGCAGGAAGGACAGAGAACCCATTCGAGTAAAATCTATGAATATAATGATTCATAATAACCTTACTACTCAAATAAAGGAGGCGCAACAAGGAGTTTTAAAAGAGGGAAATTTAAAGGATGAAATACCCAAAGGATCGGAGAAACATCTTAATATTTGGGAAGACGGAACCCGGTATAGGGCTGAAAGGATTTGGGTACCAAAATTTTTAGATATGAGAGAAATGGTACTTAGAGAAGCTCATAAAACCATATACTCAATACATCCTGGAATGGGGAAGATGTACAAGGATCTCAAGAAATATTTTTGGTGGCCGGGTATGAAAGTCGATGTTGCTAAATACGTAGGAGAATGTTTGACGTGTTCTAAGGTCAAAGCTGAGCATCAGAAACCATCAGGTCTACTTCAACAACCCGAAATCCCGGAATGAAAATGGGAAAACATTACCATGGATTTCATCACTAAATTGCCAAGGACTGCAAGTGGTTTTGATACTATTTGGGTAATAGTTGATCGTCTCACCAAATCAGCACATTTCCTACCAATAAGAGAAGATGACAAGATGGAGAAGTTAGCACGACAGTATTTGAAGGAAGTCGTCTCCAGACATGGAATACAAATCTCTATTATCTCTGATTGGGATGGCAGATTTATTTCAAGATTCTGGCAGACATTACAGCAAGCATTAGAAACTCATCTAGACATGAGTACTGCCTATCATCCACAAACTGATGGGCAGAGCGAAAGGACAATATAAACGCTTGAAGACATGCTACGAGCATGTGTTATTGATTTCGAAAACAGTTGGGATCGACATCTACCATTAGCAGAATTTTCCTACAACAACAGCTACCATTCAAGCATTGAGATGGCGCCGTTTGAAGCACTTTATGGTAGAAAGTGCAGGTCTCCGATTTGTTGAAGTGAAATGGGGGATAGACAGATTACGGGTCCGGAGATTATACAAGAAACTACCGAGAAGATCATCCAAATTCAACAACGGTTGAAAACCGCCCAAAGTCGACAAAAGAGCTACGCTGACATCAAAAGAAAAGATATAGAATTTGAAATTGGAGAGATGGTCATGCTTAAAGTTGCACCTTGGAAAGGCGTTGTTCGATTTAGTAAACGAGGGAAATTAAATCCAAGGTATATTGGACCATTCAAGATTATTGATCGTGTCGGACCAGTAGCTTACCGACTTGAGTTACCTCAACAACTCGCGGCTGTTCATAACACTTTCCACGTCTCGAATTTGAAGAAATGTTTTGCTAAAGAAGATCTCACTATTCCGTTAGATGAAATCCAAATCAACGAAAAACTCCAATTCATCGAAGAACCCGTCGAAATAATGGATCGTGAGGTTAAAAGACTTAAGAAAAACAAGATACCAATTGTTAAGGTTCGATGGAATGCTCGTAGAGGACCCGAGTTCACCTGGGAGCGTGAAGATCAGATGAAGAAGAAATACCCGCATCTATTTCCAGAAGATTCGTCAACACCTTCAACAGCTTAAAATTTCGGGACGAAATTTATTTAACGGGTAGGTACTGTAGTGACCCGAACTTTTCCATGTTTATATATATTAATTGAGATTGATATTTACATGATTAAATGTTTCCAACATGTTAAGCAATCAAACTTGTTAAGACTTGATTAATTGAAATATGTTTCATATAGACAATTGACCACCCAAGTTGACCGGCGATTCACGAACGTTAATACTTGTAAAAGCGACATGACGATATATATATGGATATACATATGGTTAACATGAGATTATGATAAGTAAGTATCTCCATAAGTATATTAACAATGAGTTATATACATATAAACAAGACTACTAACTGAAGGATTTCGAAACGAGACATATATGTAACGATTATCGTTGTAACGACATTTAAATGTATATATATCATATTAAGATATATTAATATATCATAATATCATAATAATATAATAATTTAACATCTCATTAGATATAATAAACAATGGGTTAACAACATTAATTGAGATCGTTAACTTAAAGGTTTCAAAACAACACTTACATGTAACGACTAACGATGACTTAACAACTCAGTTAAAATGTATATACATGTAGTGTATTTAGATGTATTAAAATACTTTTGGAAGACTTCAAGACACATATCAAAACACTCATACTTAACGAAAATGGTTACAGTTACTTTCCATTCTTTTCTTTCATCAAGAATTCTAGTCGTATTCTTACCCGTATTATACACAACTTCAAAACGTACTTACTATGAGTATATACCAATAGGAACTAGCATGGGATTCCACTCTTGATTATGTAATGTATGACTAATCAATTTTAACTTCTACCATGAGCTAGTCAACTAACTAGAACTCCTTTTAACCCCACTCACCACTCACCAATTACCACTCATCATTCACTCCATTTCACTTCCAATTCTCTTTCTAATTCTCTCTCAACACACACACACACTATTATGAACGTATTTTTCCAGTATTTAATCATCATCTTCATCAAAAATCACTTCAAGAATCAAGCTATAATCATCATAGGAAGAACACTTCAAGAACACTTCAAAAATCCCTTCAAGTTTACTAATTTACTTCCAAGCTTTCTAATCTATTCCAAGTAATCATTTAAGATCAAGAAACCTTTGTTATATACAGTAGGTTATCTTTCTTATTCAAGGTAATATTCATATTCAAACTTTGATTCAATTTCTATAACTATAAACTATCTTAATTCGAGTAAAAATCTTACTTGAACTTGTTTTTGTGTCATGATCCTACTTCAAGAACTTTCAAGCCATCCAAGATCCTTTGAAGCTAGATCATTTCTTGTCACTTCCAGTAGGTTTACCTACTAAACTTGAGGTAGTAATGATGTTCATAACATCATTCGATTCATATATATAAAACTATCTTATTCGAAGGTTTAAACTCGTAATCACTAGAACATAGTTTAGTTAATTCTAAACTTGTTCGCAAACAAAAGTTAATCCTTCTAAATTGACTTTTAAAATTAACTACACATATGTTCTATATCTATATGATATGCTAACTTAATGATTTAAAACCTGGAAACACGAAAAACACCGTAAAACCGGATTTACGCCGTCGTAGTAACACCGCGGGCTGTTTTGGGTTAGTTAATTAAAAACTATGATAAAATTTGATTTAAAAGTTGTTATTCTGAGAAAATGATTTTTATTATGAACATGAAACTATATCCAAAAATTATGGTTAAACTCAAAGTGGAAGTATGTTTTCTAAAATGGTCATCTAGACGTCGTTCTTTCGACTGAAATGACTACCTTTACAAAAATGACTTGTAACTTATTTTTCCGACTATAAACCTATAATTTTTCTGTTTATATTCATAAAATAGAGTTCAATATGAAACCATAGCAATTTGATTCACTCAAAACGGATTTAAAATGAAGAAGTTATGGGTAAAACAAGATTGGATAATTTTTCTCATTTTAGGTACGTGAAAATTGGTAACAAATCTATTCCAACCATAACTTAATCAACTTGTATTGTATATTATGTAATCTTGAGATACCATAGACATGTATACAATGTTTCGACCTATCATGTCGACACATCTATATATATTTCGGAACAACCATAGACACTCTATATGTGAATGTTGGAGTTAGCTATACAGGGTTGAGGTTGATTCCAAAATATATATAGTTTGAGTTGTGATCAATACTGAGATACGTATACACTGGGTCGTGGATTGATTCAAGATAATATTTATCGATTTATTTCTGTACATCTAACTGTGGACAACTAGTTGTAGCTTACTAACGAGGACAGCTGACTTAATAAACTTAAAACATCAAAATATATTAAAAGTGTTGTAAATATATTTTAAACATACTTTGATATAAATGTATATATTGTTATAGGTTCGTGAATCAACCAGTGGCCAAGTCTTACTTTCCGACGAAGTAAAAATCTGTGAAAGTGAGTTATAGTCCCACTTTTAAAAATCTAATATTTTTAGGATGAGAATACATGCAGGTTTTATAAATGATTTACAAAATAGACACAAGTACGTGAAACTACATTCTATGGTTGAATTATCGAAATCGAATATGCCCCTTTTTATTAAGTCTGGTAATCTAAGAATTAGGGAACAGACACCCTAATTGACGCGAATCCTAAAGATAGATCTATTGGGCCTAACAAACCCCATCCAAAGTACCGGATGCTTTAGTACTTCGAAATTTATATCATATCCGAAGGGTGTCCCGAAATGATGGGGATATTCTTATATATATATGCATCTTGTTAATGTCGGTTACCAGGTTTTCACCATATGAATGATTTTTATCTCTATGTATGGGATGTGTATTGAAATATGAAATCTTGTGGTCTATTGTTACGATTTGATATATATAGGTTAAACCTATAACTCACCAACATTTTTGTTGACGTTTAAAGCATGTTTATTTTCAGGTGAATACTAAGAGCTTCCGCTGTTGCATACTAAAATAAGGACAAGATTTGGAGTCCATGTTTGTATGATATTGTGTAAAAACTGCATTCCAGAAACTGATTTCAATGTAACATATTTCTATTGTAAACCATTATGTAATGGTCGTGTGTAAACAGGATATTTTAGATTATCATTATTTGATAATCTATGTAAAGCTTTTTAAACCTTTATTTACGAAATAAAGGTTATGGTTTATTTTAAAAATGAATGCAGTCTTTGAAAAAACGTCTCATATAGAGGTCAAAACCTCGCAACGAAATCAATTAATATGGAACGTTTTTTAATCAATAAGAACGAGACATTTCATGTTAGGCCCAATAGATCTATCTTTAGGATTCGCATCAATTAGTAGATCGGTTTACTAATTCTTAGGCTACCAAGCATAAGGGGCATATTCGGATTCGATCATTCTCCCATATAATGTAGTTTCAATTACTTGTGTCTATTTCGTAAAACATTTATAAAACTGCATGTATTCTCATCCCAAAATATTAGATTTTAAAAGTGGGACTATAACTCACTTTCACAGATTTTTACTTCGTCGGGAAGTAAGACTTGGCCACTGGTCGATTCACTAACCTATAACAAATATGTACATATATATATCAAAGTATATTCAAAATATATTTATAACATTTTTAATACATTTTGATGTTTTAAGTTTATTAAGTCAGCTGTCCTCATTAGTAACCTACAACTAGTTGTCCAACGTTAGATGTACAGAAAAAAATTAATATATATTATCTTGAATCAATCTACTGTAACATCCCGCCTTTTTCCGTCAACTTTTCCGTTTAACTATTTTAAACTCCGTTATATGTTTATAACATCTCCCGTTAATACGCGTTTCAATTATCTTGTTTTAGGTAATTTAACGCACCCGATTGCAACTTGAGGGACTAGTTTCGCCAAGACACCAAAGTGGTGACTAGCCACTTGACTAGTCAGCCTCTTCCACCTCATTTCTCCATTTAATTTTCCTTTTCATCTAATACTTCCACCATTTCTTTAATTCCATCAAAAAGCAATTCATCATCCATATTCAATCGATCAAGCTTCGGGCCAAACAAATTACATATTTAAACTCCTCGTGATCTCCTCTTCGATTCCATACCGATTTCATCAAATTTGGGTAACTTTCTAAAATCACTAATTTTATGTGTTCTTGAGTTTTTGAGTTAAAAGGTTGTTAATTAGTGTCTATGGCTCAAGTCTATTATGATTATGTGTTTTGTATGCTTGTTCTTGCTATTTTGGTGTAACTAGCTCATATTGAAAGAATGCTTGTTTAATCTTGAGTTTTAGGTGTACATATGTTATTTGATGATGAAAATTCATGTTTTAATTGTGTTCCTAACATCACTAGCTTCAAATTGGTATGTAGTTTGACATGGATTAGTTTCATAAGCAAGATTGTTGATTTTATGATTTTGGGTTAGGGTTTGATAAAAGTAAATTGAATATTTGATGCATTAAATGCTTAGCAATGTTAATTGTAAGTGTCTAGTTGTGTTGTATGCTTGATTATCTTCAAAACGGCGTATTACACATGTGCATTAACTTACCGAATCATAATATGGCATTTATGAACTTGGAGTAATAAATGATGAGCATTAATGGTGATTTTGATATAAGTTGTTTGGTTTTGATTGAGTAAATGCGTTTAGTTATTCTCCTTGTCAAATTACCTTTCTCATGTTATATGATATGCGTTTTAAGTGTTTTCGGTGCATGAAATATGTTAAAATGAGTTTTGGTTCGTTACTTAAGTTATTTTTTTTCTGCAATCAGCACTTCCCCAGGTTATGCGCGCCGCGCGTGCACCTGCGCACCGCGCAAATCAGAAAAACCAAATAAATGGTTCCCTTAGTCGAGTTCTGACCTGGTATTGCACATGGGTGCGCGCCGCGCAACCCATTGCGCACCGCGCAAATGGCCCAGGCCAACTTCCTTGTCTTTAAACGCTCCCAAAATGTTTCCCGCTTAACCGTAACTCCGATTAACATGAAACTTGACTATTATGCTCGTATATGACTTCTCATCATGAGAAAATTGTCGGACACCCGACCCGACCTCGTTGACTTTGACTTTGACCAAGTTTGACTTTTAGTCAACCTTAACCAAACGATTATACAATCGTTCTAACATGCTCAACTACTTGTATCTTGCATGAAACTTGACAATTTGATTCACATGCTTTATTAATCGAGTCGTATTGAGCCATAGGACTAACTGAACATCTTTGACCCTTCGTGACTATCGTTATTGATACAACCTATTTGTTTAGGTCAAGACTAGCATTGTTCTTTGCACACGTTACTTGTCGAAGTACTTTTTGTTCGTGCATACAAGGTGAGATCATAGTCCCACTTTTACTCTTTTTGAACTTACTTTTGGGATGAGAAAACATAAACGTTCTTTTAAACTACGTGAACACAAGTACAGGGAAAACAAACATTCTACATACGAGTTTGAACACAAATCCTCAATTCGATTATCATTAGTTACATCAGATGGTGTAAGCGAGAACTTATGTTATATGGCCATATGGGTTTGACAAACCCTCACTTCGGACGGTTCGCTACCGTCTACGGGTGAAATATATTTTCGGGAAACAGTGTATGTTCTAACACTATTATTACGGGGTTCAACGGACGGAATGTTAAGCTTTGATAATTGAGTGCTCATGAATATTAACTTTTAGAATGTACTATGACTTTATCGATGTTGCAAATCTTGTGGTTCAACTTACTATTACTCACTTACTTATTTAAACCTATGATTTCACCAACGTTTTCGTTGACAGATTCTCTATGTTTTTCTCAGGTCCTTGAACTTAGGTGATACATGCTTCCGCTCATACTTTTTGATACATGCATTGGATGTCGAGTATACTTGCATACGTGGAGCGTCTTTTTGACTACTTTTAATTGTGTCGCACGTGTTTCATACAAACTTTAAACATTGTTATGTACTTGTTATGGAAACTACTTTTGTAAACTTTGAAACATCCTTATTTATCGGTCAAACTTCATTATAAAGACTTACGACCATGTAATGGGACCATACGTAGATGACGCCGTCATTTGACGATTTGTCGGGGTCGCTACATCCACGACCCAGTGTATATACGTCTCAGGCTAGATCACAACTCAAAGTATATATATTTTTGGAATCAACCTCAACCCTGTATAGCTAACTCCCACGTTACTACATATAGAGTGTCTATGGTTGTTCCAAATAAGATATACACATGGGTCGATATGATATGTCAAAACATTTGCATACGTGTCTATGGTATCCCAAGATTACATAATATATTAGAATACATGTATAATACAATATAAGTTAGCTAGGATATGATTAATATAGATTTGTTACCAATTTTCACGTTGCTACAACAAGAAAAATTATCCAATCTTGTTTTACCCATAACTTCTTCATTTTAAATCCGTTTTGAGTGAATCAAATTGCTATGGTTTCATATTGAACTCTATTTTATGAATCTAAACAGAAAAAATATAGGTTTATAGTCGGAAATATAAGTTACAAGTCATTTTTGAAAAGGTAGTCATTTCAGTCGAAAGAACGACGTCTAGATGACCAATTTAGAAAACATACTTCCACTTTGAGTTTAATCATGATTTTTGGATATAGTTTCATGTTCATAAGAAAAATCATTTTCCCAGAAGAACAACTTTTAAATCAAAGTTTATCATAGTTTTTAATTAACTAACACAAAACCGCCCGCGGTGTTACTACGACGGCGTATGTCCGGTTTTACAGTGTTCTTCGTGTTTCCAAGTTTTAAATCATTAAGTTAGCATATCATATAGATATAGAACATGTGTTTAGTTGATTTTAAAAGTCAATTTAGAAGGATTAACTTTTGTTTGCGAACAAGTTTAGAATTAACTAAACTATGTTCTAGTGATTACAAGTTTAAACCTTCGAATAAGATAGCTTTATATGTATGAATCGAATGATGTTATGAACATCATTACTACCTCAAGTTTTCTGGATAAAGCTACTGGAAATGAGAAAAATGGATCTAGCTGTAAAGGATCCTTGGATGGCTTGAAAGTTTTTGAAGCAGAATCATGACACGAAAACAAGTTCAAGTAAGATTTCACTCGAAATAAGATTGTTATAGTTATAGAAATTGAATCAAAGTTTGAATATGAGTATTACCTTGTATTAGAAAGATATATTACTGTAAATAAGAAAGATTTCTTGATGTTGGATGATCACTCTACAAAATTGGAAGTAAGCTAGCAAACTTGGAAGTATTCTTGATTTTATGAAACTAGAACTTGTAGAATTTATGAAGAACACTTAGAACTTGAAGATAGAACTTAAGAGAGATCAATTAGATGAAGAAAATTAAAGAATGAAAGTGTTTGTAGGTGTTTTTGGTCGTTGGTGTATGGATTAGATATAAAGGATATGTAATTTTGTTTTCATGTAAATAAGTCATGAATGATTACTCATATTTTTGTAATTTTATGAGATATTTCATGCTAGTTGCCAAATGATGGTTCCCACATGTGTTAGGTGACTCACATGGGCTGCTAAGAGCTGATAATTGGAGTGTATATACTAATAGTACATACATCTAAAAGCTGTGTATTGTACGAGTACGAATACGGGTGCATACGAGTAAAATTGTTGATGAAACTGAACGAGGATGTAATTGTAAGCATTTTTGTTAAGTAGAAGTATTTTGATAAGTGTCTTGAAGTCTTTCAAAAGTGTATGAATACATATTAAAACACTACATGTATATACATTTTAACTGAGTCGTTAAGTCATCGTTAGTCGTTACATGTAAGTGTTGTTTTGAAACCTTTAGGTTAACGATCTTGTTAAATGTTGTTAACCCATTGTTTATTAAATCAAATGAGATGTTAAATTATTACATTATCATGATATCATGATGTATTAATATATCTTAATATGATATATATACATTAAATGTCGTTACAACGATAATCGTTACATATATGTCTCGTTTCAAAATCATTAAGTTAGTAGTCTTGTTTTTACATATGTAGTTCATTGTTAATATACTTAATGATATGTTTACTTATCATAATATCATCTTAACTATATATATATCCATATATATGTCATCATATAGTTTTTACAAGTTTTAACATTCGTGAATCGCCGGTCAACTTGGGTGGTCAATTGTCTATATGAAACCTATTTCAATTAACCAAGTCTTAACAAGTTTGATTGCTTAACATGTTGGAAACACTTAATCATGTAAATAAAAATTTCATTTAATATATATATAAACATGGAAAAGTTCGGGTCACTACACAGCGGAAGCTCTTATTATTCACCTGAGAATAAACATGCTTTAAACGTCAACAAAAATGTTGGTGAGTTATAGGTTTAACCTATATATATCAAATCGTTACAATAGACCACAAGATTTCATATTTCAATACACATCCCATACATAGAGATAAAAATCATTCATATGGTGAACACCTGGTAACCAACATTAACAAGATGCATATTTAAGAATATCCCCATCATTCCGAGACACCCTTTGGATATGATATAAATTTCGAAGTACTAAAGGATCCGGTACTTTGGATGGGGTTTGTTAGGCCCAATAGATCTATCTTTAGGATTCGCGTCAATTAGGATGTCTGTTCCCTAATTCTTAGATTACCAGACTTAATAAAAAGGGGCATATTCGATTTCGATAATTCAACCATAGAATGTAGTTTCACGTACTTGTGTCTATTTTGTAAATCATTTATAAAACCTGCATGTATTCTCATCCCAAAAATATTAGATTTTAAAAGTGGGACTATAACTCACTTTCACAGATTTTTACTTCGTCGGGAAGTAAGACTTGGCCACTGGTTGATTCACAAACGTATAACAATATATACATATATATCAAAGTATGTTCAAAATATATTTACAAAACTTCTAATACATTTTGATGTTTTAAGTTTATTAAGTCAGCTGTCCTCGTTAGTAACCTACAACTAGTTGTCCACAGTTAGATGTACAGAAATAAATCGATAAATATTATCTTGAATCAATCCACGACCCAGTGTATACGTATCTCAGTATTGATCACAACTCAAACTATATATATATTTTGGAATCAACCTCAACCCTGTATAGCTAACTCCAACATTCACATATAGAGTGTCTATGGTTGTTCCGCAATATATATATATATATATAGATGGGTCGACATGATAGGTCAAAACATTGTATACGTGTCTATGGTATCTCAAGATTACATAATATACAATATAAGTTGATTAGGTTATGGTTGGAATAGATTTATTACTAATTTTCACGTAGGTAAAATGAGTAGTTTTTATCAATCTTGTTTTACTCGCCATATCTTCGTTTCTAATCCGTTTTGAGTGATTCCAGTGGCCACGGTTTCGTATTGAACTTAACTTTATGAATCTAAACAGAAAAAATATAAGTTTATAGTCGGAAATACAAGTCACAAGTCGTTTTGAAAGAGGTAGTCATTTCCATCGAAAGAACGACATCTTGATGACCATTTTGAAAAACATACTTTCAATTTGAGTTTAACCATGATTTTTGGACATAGTTTCATGTTCATAAGAAAAATCATTTTTCCAGAAGTATAGCTTCTAAATCAAAGTTCTTCTTAGCTATTAATTATCCGAACCAAAACAGCCCCCGGTTTTACTACGACGGCGTATATCCAGTTTTATGGTGTTTATCGTGTTTCCGGGTTTTAAATCATTAAGTTAGCATATCATATAGATATAGAACATGTGTTTAGTTGATTTTAAAAGTCTAGTTAGAAGTATTAACTTTATTTGCGAACAAGTTTAGAATTAACTAAACTATGTTCTAGTGATTACAAGTTTATAACGTTGAATAAGACAGCTTTTTATGTATGAATCGAATGATGTTATGAACATCATTACTACCTCAATTTCCTTGGATAAACCTACTAGAAATGAGAAAAATGGATCTAGCTTCAAAGGATCCTTGGATGGCTTGAAAGTTCTTGAATCAGAATCATGACACGAAAACAATTTCAAGTAAAATTTCCACTCGAAATAAGATTGTTATAGTTATAGAAATTGAATTAAAGTTTGAATATGATTATTACCTTGTATTAGAAAGATAACCTACTGTAAGTAACAAAGGTTTCTTGATCTTGGATGATTACTTGGAATGGATTTAGAAACTTGGAAGTAAACTTACAATCTTGGAAGTATTCTTGATTTTATGAAACTAGAACTTTTGGAATTTATGAAGAACACTTAGAACTTGAAGATAGAACTTGAGAGAGATCAATTAGATGAAGAAAATTGAAGAATTAAAGTGTTTGTAGGTGTTTTTGGTCGTTGGTGTATGGATTACATATAAAGGATATGTAATTTTGTTTTCATGTAAATAAGTCATGAATGATTACTCATATTTTTGTAATTTTATGAGATATTTCATGCTAGTTGCCAAATGATGGTTCCCACATGTGTTAGGTGACTCACATGGTCTGCTAAGAGATGATCATTGGAGTGTATATACCAATAGTACATACATCTAAAAGCTGTGTATTGTACGAGTACAAATACGGGTGCATACGAGTAGAATTGTTTATGAAACTGAACGAGGATGTAATTGTAAGCATTTTTGTTAAGTAGAAGTATTTTGATAAGTGTCTTTAAGTCTTTCAAAAGTGTATGAATACATATTAAAACACTACATGTATATACATTTTAACTGAGTCGTTAAGTCATCGTTAGTCGTTACATGTAAGTGTTGTTTTGAAACCTTTAGGTTAACGATCTTGTTAAATATTGTTAACCCAATGTTTATAATATTAAAAGTGATTTTAAATTATTATATTATCATGATATTATGATGTACGAATATCTCTTAATATGATATATATACATTAAATGTCGTTACAAAGATAATCGTTACATATATGTCTCGTTTCAAAATCATTAAGTTAGTAGTCTTGTTTTTACATATGTAGTTCATTGTTAATATACTTAATGATATGTTTACTTATCATAATATCATTTTAACTATATATATAACCATATATATGTCATCATATAGTTTTTACAAGTTTTAACGTTCGTGAATCACCGGTCAACTTGGGTGGTCAATTGTCTATATGAAACCTATTTCAATTAATCAAGTCTTAACAAGTTTGATTGCTTAACATGTTGGAAACACTTAATCATGTAAAATAACAATTTCATTTAATATATATATATATAAACATGGAAAAGTTTGGGTCACTACAGTACCTACCCGTTAAATAAATTTCGTCCCGAAATTTTAAGCAGTTGGAGGTGTTGACGTATCTTCTGGAAATAAATGCGGGTATTTCTTCTTCATCTGATCTTCTCATTCCCAGGTGAACTCGGGTCCTCTACGAGCATTTCATCGAACCTTAACAATTGGTATCTTGTTTTGCTTAAGTCTTTTAACCTCAGATCCATTATTTCGACGGGTTCTTCGATAAATTAAAGTTTTTCGTTGATTTGGATTTCATCTAACGGAATAGTGAGATCTTCTTTAGCAAAACATTTCTTCAAATTCGAGACGTGTAAAGTGTTATGTACAGCCGCGAGTTATTGAGGTACCTCAAGTCGGTAAGCTACTGGTCCGACACGATCAATAATCTTGAATGGTCCAATATACTTTGGATTTAATTTCCCTCATTTACCAAATCGAACAACGCCTTTCCAAGGTGCAACTTTAAGCATGACCATCTCTCCAAATTCAAATTCTATATCTTTTCTTTTAATGTCAGCATAGCTCTTTTGTCTACTTTTGGCGGTTTTCAACCGTTGTTGAATTTGGATGATCTGCTCGGTAGTTTCTTGTATTATCTCCGGACCCATAATCTGTCTATCCCCCACTTCACTCCAACAAATCGGAGACCTGCATTATCTACCATAAAGTGCTTCAAACGGCGCCATCTCAATGCTTGAATGGTAGCTGTTGTTGTAGGAAAATTCTGCTAACGGTAGATGTCGATCCCAACTATTTCCGAAATCAATAACACATGCTCGTAGCATGTCTTCAAACGTTTGTATCATCCTTTTGCTCTACCCATCAGTTTGTGGATGATAGGCAGTACTCATGTCTAGATGAGTTCCTAATGCTTGCTGTAATGTCTGCCAGAATCTTGAAATAAATCTACCATCCCTATCAGAGATAATAGAGATTGGTATTCCATGTCTGGAGATGACTTCCTTCAAATACAGTCGTGCTAACTTCTCCATCTTGTCATCTTCTCTTATTGGTAGGAAGTGTGCTGATTTGGTGGGACGATCAACTGTTACCCAAATAGTATCAAAACCACTTGCAGTCCTTGGCAATTTAGTGATGAAATCCATGGTAATGTTTTCCCATTTCCATTCTGGGATTTCGGGTTGTTGAAGTAGACCTGATGGTTTCTGATGCTCAGATTTGACCTTAGAACACGTCAAACATTCTTCTACGTATTTAGCAACATCGACTTTCATACCCGGCCACCAAAAATGTTTCTTGAGATCCTTGTACATCTTCCCCATTTTAGGATGTATTGAGTATCTGGTTTTATGAGCTTCTCTAAGTACCATTTCTCTCATATCTCCAAATTTTGGTACCCAAATCCTTTCAGCCCTATACCGGGTTACGTCTTCCCGAATATTAAGATGCTTCTCTGATCCTTTGGGTATTTCATCCTTTAAATTTCCCTCTTTTAAAACTCCTTATTGCGCCTCCTTTATTTGAGTAGTAAGGTTTTTGTGAATCATTATATTCATAGATTTTACTCGAATGGGTTCTCTGTCCTTCCTGCTCAAAGCGTCGGCTACCACATTTGCCTTCCCTGGGTGGTAACGAATCTCAAAGTCGTAATCATTCAACAATTCAATCCACCTATGCTGCCTCATATTCAGTTGTTTCTGATTAAATATGTGTTGAAGACTTTTGTGCTCGGTATATATAATACTTTGGATACCATATAAGTAGTGCCTCCAAGTCTTTAATGCAGAAATAACCGCGCCTAATTCCAAATCATGCGTCGTATAATTTTGTTCGTGAATCTTCAATTGTCTAGACGCATAAGCGATCACCTTCGTTCGTTGCATTAATACACAACCGAGACCTTACTTTGATGCGTCACAATAAATCACAAAATCATCATTCCCTTCAGGCAATGACAATATAGGTGCCGTAGTTAGCTTTTTCTTCAATAACTGAAACGCTTTCTCTTGTTCATCCTTCCATTCAAATTTCTTCCCTTTATGCGTTAATGCAGTCAAGGGTTTTGCTATTCTGGAAAAGTCTTGGATGAACCTTCTGTAGTAACCAGCTAGTCCTAAAAACTGGCGTATGTGTTTCGGAGTTTTCGGGGTTTCCCACTTTTCAACAGTTTCTATCTTTGACGGATCCACCTTAATACCTTCTTTGTTCACTATGTGACCGAGGAATTGAACTTCTTCCAACCAAAATGCACACTTTGAAAACTTAGCGTACAATTCTTCCTTCCTCAATACTTCTAACACCTTTCTCAAATGTTCACCGTGTGCTTGGTCATTCTTTGAGTAAATAAGTATGTCATCAATGAAAACAATGACAAACTTGTCAAGATATGGCCCACACACTCGGTTCATAAGGTCCATGAACACAGCTGGTGTGTTAGTCAATCCAAACGGCATAACCATAAACTAGTAATGACCATAATGCGTCCTAAAAGCAGTCTTTGGAATATCATCTTCTTTCACCCGCATTTGATGATACCCGGAACGTAAGTCAATCTTTGAATAAACAGACGAGCCTTGTAGTTGATCAAATAAGTCATCGATTCTCGGTAGTGGGTAGCGGTTCTTGATGGTAATTTTGTTCAACTCTCGGTAGTCGATACACAACCTGAATGTACCATCTTTCTTCTTGACAAACAAAACAGGAGCTCCCCACGGTGATGTGCTTAGTCGAATGAAACCACGTTCTAAAATTTCTTGTAATTGACTTTGCAGTTCTTTCATCTCGCTGGGTGCGAGTCTATAAGTGTAGTGACCCGAACTTTTCCATGTTTATATATATTAATTGAGATTGATATTTACATGATTAAATGTTTCCAACATGTTAAGCAATCAAACTTTTTAAGACTTGATTAATTGAAATATGTTTCATATAGACAATTGACCACCCAAGTTGACCGGCGATTCACGAACGTTAAAACTTGTAAAAATGACATGACGATATATATATGGATATACATATGGTTAACATGAGATTATGATAAGTAAGTATCTCCATAAGTATATTAACAATGAGTTATATACATATAAACAAGACTACTAACTTAAGGATTTCGAAACGAGACATATTTGTAACGATTATCGTTGTAACGACATTTAAATGTATATATATCATATTAAGATATATTAATATATCATAATATCATGATAATATAATAATTTAACATCTCATTAGATATAATAAACAATGGGTTAACAACATTAATTGAGATCGTTAACTTAAAGGTTTCAAAACAACACTTACATGTAACGACTAACGATGACTTAACGACCCAGTTAAAATGTATATACATGTAGTGTATTTAGATGTATTAAAACACTTTTGGAAGACTTCTAGACATATATCAAAACACTCATACTTAACGAAAATGGTTACAGTTCCTTTTCCATTCTTTTCTTTCATCAAGAATTCTAGTCGTATTCTTACCCGTATTATACACAGCTTCAAAACGTACTTACTATGAGTATATACCAATAGGAACTAGCATGGGATTCCACTCTTGATTATTTCATGTATGACTAATCAATTTTAACTTCTACCATGAGCTAGTCAACTAACTAGAACTCCTTTTAACCCCACTCACCACTCACCAATTACCACTCATCATTCACTCCATTTCACTTCCAATTCTCTTTCTAATTCTCTCTCAACACACACACACTATTATGAACGTATTTTTCCAGTAGTTAATCATCATCTTCATCAAAAATCACTTCAAGAATCAAGCTATAATCATCATAGGAAGAACACTTCAAGAACACTTCAAAAATCCCTTCAAGTTTACTAATTTACTTCCAAGCTTTCTAATCCATTCCAAGTAATCATCTAAGATCAAGAAACCTTTGTTATATACAGTAGGTTATCTTTCTTATTCAAGGTAATATTCATATTCAAACTTTGATTCAATTTCTATAACTATAAACTATCTTAATTAGAGTAAAAATCTTACTTGAACTTGTTTTTGTGTCATGATCCTACTTCAAGAACTTTCAAGCCATCCAAGATCCTTTGAAGCTCGATCATTTCTTGTCACTTCCAGTAGGTTTACCTACTAAACTTGATGTAGTAATGATGTTCATAACATCATTCGATTCATATATATAAAACTATCTTATTCGAAGGTTTAAACTCGTAATCACTAGAACATAGTTTAGTTAATTCTAAACTTGTTCGCAAACAAAAGTTAATCCTTCTAACTTGACTTTTAAAATTAACTACACACATGTTCTATATCTATATGATATGCTAACTTAATGATTTCAAACCTGGAAACACGAAAAACACCGTAAAACCGAATTTACGCCGTCGTAGTAACACCGCGGGCTGTTTTGGGTTAGTTAATTAAAAACTATGATAAACTTTGATTTAAAAGTTGTTATTCTGAGAAAATGATTTTTATTATGAACATGAAACTATATCCAAAAATTATGGTTAAACTCAAAGTGAAAGTATGTTTTCTAAAATGGTCATCTAGACGTCGTTCTTTCGACTGAAATGACTACCTTCACAAAAACGACTTGTAACTTATTTTTCCTACTATAAACCTATACTTTTTCTGTTTATATTCATAAAATAGAGTTCAATATGAAACCATAGCAATTTGATTCACTCAAAATGGATTTAAAATGAAGAAGTTATGGGTAAAACAAGATTGGATAATTTTTCTCATTTTAGCTACGTGAAAATTGGTAACAAATCTATTCCAACCATAACTTAATCAACTTGTATTGTATATTATGTAATCTTGAGATACCATAGACACGTATACAATGTTTCGACCTATCATGTCGACACATCTATATATATTTTGGAACAACCATAGACACTCTATATGTGAATGTTGGAGTTAGCTATACAGGGTTGAGGTTGATTCCAAAATATATATAGTTTGAGTTGTGATCAATACTGAGATACGTATACACTGGGTCGTGGATTGATTCAAGATAATATTTATCGATTTATTTCTATACATCTAACTGTGGACAACTAGTTGTAGGTTACTAACGAGGACAGCTGACTTAATAAACTTAAAACATCAAAATATATTAAAAGTGTTGTAAATATATTTTAAACATACTTTGATATATATGTATATATTGTTATAGGTTCGTGAATCAACCAGTGGCCAAGTCTTACTTCCCGACGAAGTAAAAATCTGTGAAAGTGAGTTATAGTCCCACTTTTAAAATCTAATATTTTTGGGATGAGAATACATGCAGGTTTTATAAATGATTTACAAAATAGACACAAGTACGTGAAACTACATTCTATGGTTGAATTATCGAAATCGAATATGCCCCTTTTTATTAAGTCTGGTAATCTAAGAATTAGGGAACAGACACCCTAATTGAAGCGAATCCTAAAGATAGATCTATTGGGCCTAACAAACCCCATCCAAAGTACCGGATGCTTTAGTACTTCAAAATTTATATCATATCCGAAGGGTGTCCCGGAATGATGGGGATATTCTTATATATATGCATCTTGTTAATGTCGGTTACCAGGTGTTCACCATATGAATGATTTTTATCTCTATGTATGGGATGTGTATTGAATATGAAATCTTGTGGTCTATTGTTACGATTTGATATATATAGGTTAAACCTATAACTCACCAACATTTTTGTTGACGTTTAAAGCATGTTTATTCTCAGGTGAATACTAAGAGCTTCTGCTGTTGCATACTAAAATAAGGACAAGATTTGGAGTCCATGTTTGTATGATATTGTGTAAAAACTGCATTCAAGAAACTGATTTCGATGTAACATATTTGTATTGTAAACCATTATGTAATGGTCGTGTGTAAACAGTATATTTTAGATTATCATTATTTGATAATCTACGTAAAGCTTTTTAAACCTTTATTTATGAAATAAAGGTTATGGTTTGTTTTAAAAATGAATGCAGTCTTTGAAAAACGTCTCATATAGAGGTCAAAACCTCGCAACGAAATCAATTAACATGGAACGTTTATAATCAATAAGAATGGGACATTTCAGTTGGTATCAGAGCGTTGGTCTTAGAGAACCAGAAAATTTGCATTAGTGTGTCTTATCGAGTTTGTTAGGATGCATTAGTGAGTCTGGACATCGACCGTGTTTTCTTTAAAAATGATTGCTTAACATTTTTGTTGGAAACTATATACTTTTAACATATGAATATTATGTGATATATTAATCTCTTAACGTGTTTGATATTATGTGATAGATGTCTACCTCTAGAACAAGTCCCATTGACTCACCTAATAATAATGAAGAGTCAAATGTAAATTGGAATGATTCGTGGACTGATTCACAAGTTCCCGAAGAGGAACCGGAAGAAGAGTCAGAACCGGAAGAAGAATCGGAACCGGAAGAAGAATCAGAACCGGAAGAAGAATCGGAACCGGAAGAAGAAATAGAACCGGTGGGGGAAATAATAAAACGGTTAAGTAAAAGAAAATCCTCAACCAACTGACCAAGGTTAATTATGGTCAATGGTGTTTCCGCCAAGGAAGCAAAATATTGGGAGGATTACCAATTCTCCGATGAATCGGATTCCGACGAGAATTCCGATGATGTTATAGAAATTACCCCAACTGAATTTAAAAAGGCAAAAGAAAATAATAAGGGAAAGGGCATAAAAATAGAGAAATCTAATTCCAACCCCGATGAACTTTATATGTATCGTCAACCACCGAAGTCCTTAAGTTGTAACAATGACCCGGGAACCTCTAAACCACCAGGTTTTTCTAAACCAATGTGGACAACGACGGCTCGTATTAGGGGAACATCATATATCCCTAGAAACTTGGCAAAACGAACCAAAAACGAACAAGAAGAAACGAGCGAGTTGGAATAAGATAGTTGTATTCGTGTGGTGTAATATATGTAATATAGTGTGCTTATGCTTTATGATATATGTAAAAATTGCTTGTATTAATAAGTATTTTTTTTATGAATCTAACTCTTGTCTATTTTACAGTATAAAAACACAAAATGGATAGACAACCCAATATTTTAAGAGACCTACCCGGAGACATGATTGATGAAATCTTGTCTAGAGTCGGTCAGAATTCCTCGGCACAACTATTTAAGGCGAGATCAGTTTGTAAGACATTCGAAGAACGTTCCAAGAATGCCTTGGTTTATAAAAGGCTTTTGTTCAAAAGATGGGGGATATCACATTGGGAAATCCATAAGTTACGATATGTTTACTTTGACGCATATATTGCGGGGAACCCAAATGCTATTTTACGCAACGGGTTAAGAAATTATTTTGACTCAGTATATCCGAATATAGGACTTCGTGATTTAGAAAAAGCGGCTAACATGCAACATAAAGAAGCATGTTATGCTTACGGGTTAGTAATGTTCGCTTCTCACCAAAGTGAGAACAAGAACATCGGGCTACAACTATTAAACAAAACATTCCCACAAGTGACGGAGTCGGTAATTGGGGTAAGAAATGAGGTTTTTAGGTTATTACGAGACTGTTGGTCATTACGTAACCCTCGTCCCTTTGACGACATTACAACACGCTGTCTTATCAACGGCCATAACGGTTATGTTCCACAAGACCAAGGATGGGAAGTAGTCCTAGTAAAACCAGAATGCATGACTTGTTTCTGGACGTATGAATTACGTGTCTTTATTGCCTTTGCTGAACGACTTGTGTACTAGCTAGAATTATCTTCACAACTATCTTGTATCAAAGTTATTGTGTGCTATATTTCATGCTTTATGTAAAATAAGCGGTATTGTAAGTTTGTAAAATATTGTATAAAAGTTTGAACGCGAAATATTATTACAATCAGTTTTTCATATAGAATTGTAGTAGTTGAATTGTATATTAGCTACTAAGTATGAACTTAACGGGTAGGTACTACCCGAATTTAAACTTATAAAACGCTAATATGAAGAAAAAGCTTTTATAAATGAGTTCATATTATGCTACGAAATACTATTAACTACTCTTAATATTCTGTATGATTAACTTGTTCCATTTGACTATTTTGAAGGAAATGGCACCGACTACTCGACACACCGTGAATATGAATGAAGGGGAATTCCGTACTTTTCTAGCTTCAAACATAGCCGCAGTACAGGCTGCGCTACATACCAACAATAAGCTTGGATCTGGCAGTACAGGAAATCGTGTAGGATGCACCTACAAAGAATTCACTGCCTGCAAACCTTTGGAATTTGATGGAACTGAAGGACCGATCGGATTGAAACGGTGGCCCGAGAAGGTCGAATCGGTGTTTGCCATAAGTAAGTGTACTGAAGAGGACAAAGTGAAGTACGCTACGCATACCTTCACAGGTTCTGCGTTAACATGGTGGAATACCTATCTAGAGCAAGTGGGACAAGATGATGCGTACGCACTACCGTGGTTAGCATTCAAGCACTTGATGAACAAGAAGTACCGTCCCAGAACCGAGGTCAATAAGCTCAAGACAGAACTTAGAGGGTTACGAACCCAAGGATTTGATATTACCACGTACGAAAGACGATTCACAGAATTGTGCCTATTGTGTCCGGGAGCATTCGAAGATGAGGAAGAGAAGATCGACGCGTTTGTGAAAGGATTACCGGAAAGAATCTAAGAAGATATAAGTTCACACGAGCCCGCCTCCATATAACAGGCATGTAGAATGGCTCACAAACTAGTGAACCAGATTGAAGAAAGAATTAAAGAACAGACTGCTGAAGAGGCCAATGTGAAGCAAGTCAAAAGAAAGTTGGAGGAAAATGGTGATAATAATCACCAATACAACAACAACAGCAATTACAACAATAATCGCAACAATTATCCCAACAATCGCAACATCAATCGCAACTACAACAAACGGCCCAACAACAACAACAACAACAACAGCAACTACAACAATCATTCCAACAACAATAATAACCGCAACAACAACAACAATCAGAAGCAGCTATGCCAAAGGTGTGAAAAGTATCACTCGGGGTTCTGCACCAAATTTTGCAACAAGTGTAAAAGAAATGGTCATAGCGCTACGAAGTGTGAGGTCTACAGACCAGGGGTTAATAGAACGAAAGGAACAAATGGTGTCGGAACAAGTAATGGCGAAGCAAGTAGTGTCGGAGCAAGTTATGCCAATGTAGTTTGTTATAAATGTGGAAAACCGGGCCACATTATTAGAAATTTCCCGATCCAGGAGAACACGAATGGACAAGGCCGCGGAAGAGTTTTCAATATTAATGCGGCAGAGGCACAGGAAGACCCGGAGCTTGTTACGGGTACGTTTCTTATTGACAATAAATCTGCTTACGTTTTATTTGATTCGGGTGCGGATAGAAGCTATATGAGTAGAGATTTTTGTGCTAAATTAAGTTGTCCATTGACGCCTTTGGATAGTAAATTTTTACTCGAATTAGCAAATGGTAAATTAATTTCAGCAGATAATATATGTCGGAATCGAGAAATTAAACTGGTTAGCGAAACATTTAAGATTGATTTGATACCAGTAGAGTTAGGGAGTTTTGATGTGATAATTGGTATGGACTGGTTGAAAGAAGTGAAAGCAGAGATTGTTTGTTACAAAAATGCAATTCGCATTATACGAGAAAAAGGAAAACCCTTAATGGTGTACGGAGAAAAGGGCAACACGAAGCTACATATTATTAGTAATTTGACGGCACAAAAACTAATAAGAAAAGGTTGCTATGCTGTTCTAGCACACGTCGAGAAAGTTCAAACTGAAGAAAAGAGCATCAATGATGTTCCCATTGCAAAAGAATTTCCCGATGTATTTCCGAAAGAATTACCGGGATTACCCCCACATCGATCCGTTGAATTTCAAATAGATCTTGTACCAGGAGCTGCACCAATAGCTCGTGCTCCTTACAGACTCGCACCCAGCGAGATGAAAGAACTGCAAAGCCAATTACAAGAACTTTTAGAGCATGGTTTCATTTGACCAAGCACATCACCGTGGGGAGCTCCTGTTTTGTTTGTCAAGATGAAAGATGGTACATTTAGGTTATGTATCGACTACCGAGAGTTGAACAAACTTACCATCAAGAACCGCTACCCACTACCGAGAATCGACGACTTATTTGATCAACTACAAGGCTCGTCTGTTTATTCAAAGATTGACTTACGTTCCGGGTATCATCAAATGCGGGTGAAAGAAGATGATATTCCAAAGACTGCTTTCAGAACACGTTACGGTCATTACGAGTTTATGGTCATGCCGTTTGGTTTAACTAATGCACCAGCTGTGTTCATGGACCTTATGAACCGAGTGTGTGGACCATATCTTGACAAGTTTGTCATTGTTTTCATTGATGACATACTTATTTACTCAAAGAATGACCAAGAACACGGTGAACATTTGAGGAAGGTGTTAGAAGTATTGAGGAAGGAAGAATTGTACGCTAAGTTTTCAAAGTGTGCATTTTGGTTGGAAGAAGTTCAATTCCTCGGTCACATAGTGAACAAAGAAGGTATTAAGGTGGATCCGGCAAAGATAGAAACTGTTGAAAAGTGGGAAACCCCGAAAACTCCGAAACACATACGCCAGTTTTTAGGACTAGCTGGTTACTACAGAAGGTTCATCCAAGACTTTTCCAGAATAGCAAAACCCTTGACTGCATTAACGCATAAAGGGAAGAAATTTGAATGGAATGATGAACAAGAGAAAGCGTTTCAGTTATTGAAGAAAAAGCTAACTACGGCACCTATATTGTCATTGCCTCAAGGGAATGATGATTTTGTGATTTATTGTGACGCATCAAAGCAAGGTCTCGGTTGTGTATTAATGCAACGAACGAAGGTGATTGCTTATGCGTCTAGACAATTGAAGATTCACGAACAAAATTATACAACGCATGATTTGGAATTAGGCGCGGTTGTTTTTGCATTAAAGACTTGGAGGCACTACTTATATGGGGTCAAAAGTATTATATATACCGACCACAAAAGTCTTCAACACATATTTAATCAGAAATAACTGAATATGAGGCAGCGTAGGTGGATTGAATTATTGAATGATTACGACTTTGAGATTCGTTACCACCCGGGGAAGGCAAATGTGGTAGCCGATGCCTTGAGCAGGAAGGACAGAGAACCCATTCGAGTAAAATCTATGAATATAATGATTCATAATAACCTTACTACTCAAATAAAGGAGGCGCAACAAGGAGTTTTAAAAGAGGAAAATTTAAAGGATGAAATACCCAAAGGATCGGAGAAACATCTTAATATTCGGGAAGACGGAACCCGGTATAGGGCTGAAAGGATTTGGGTACCAAAATTTGGAGATATGAGAGAAATGGTACTTAGAGAAGCTCATAAAACCAGATACTCAATACATCCTGGAACGGGGAAGATGTCTAAGGATCTCAGGAAATATTTTTGGTGGCCGGGTATGCAAGTCGATGTTGCTAAATACGTAGGAGAATGTTTGACGTGTTCTAAGGTCAAAGCTGAGCATCAGAAACCATCAGGTCTACTTCAACAACCCGAAATCCTGGAATGGAAATGGGAAAACATTACCATGGATTTCATCACTAAATTGCCAAGGACTGCAAGTGGTTTTGATACTATTTGGGTAATAGTTGATCGTCTCACCAAATTAGCACATTTCCTGCCAATAAGAGAAGATGACAAGATGGAGAAGTTAGCACGACTGTATTTGAAGGAAGTCGTCTCCAGACATGGAATACCAATCTCTATTATCTCTGATAGGGATGGCAGATTTATATCAAGATTCTGGCAGACATTACAGCAAGCATTAGGAACTCGTTTAGACATGAGTACTGCCTATCATCCACAAACTGATGGGCAGAGCGAAAGGACGATACAAATGTTTGAAGACATGCTACAAGCATGTGTTATTGATTTCGGAAACAGTTGGGATCGACATCTACCATTAGCAGAATTTTCCTACAACAACAGCTACCATTCAAGCATTGAGATGGCGCCGTTTGAAGCACTTTATGGTAGAAAGTGCAGGTCTCCGATTTGTTGGAGTGAAGTGGGGGATAGACAGATTACGGGTCCAGAGATTATACAAGAAACTACCGAGAAGATCATCCAAATTCAACAACGGTTGAAAACCGCCCAAAGTCGACAAAAGAGCTACGCTGACATTAAAAGAAAAGATATAGAATTTGAAATTGGAGAGATGGTCATGCTTAAAGTTGCACCTTGGAAAGGCGTTGTTCGATTTGGTAAACGAGGGAAATTAAATCCAAGGTATATTGGACCATTCAAGATTATTGATCGTGTCGGACCAGTAGCTTACCGACTTGAGTTACCTCAACAACTCGCTGCTGTACATAACACTTTCCACATCTCAAATTTGAAGAAATGTTTTGCTAAAGAAGATCTCACTATTCCGTTAGATGAAATCCAAATCAACGAAAAACTCCAATTCATCGAAGAACCCGTCGAAATAATGGATCGTGAGGTTAAAAGACTTTTCCATGTTTATATATATTAATTGAGATTGATATTTACATGATTAAATGTTTCCAACATGTTAAGCAATCAAACTTGTTAAGACTTGATTAATTGAAATATGTTTCATATAGACAATTGACCACCCAAGTTGACCGGCGATTCACGAACGTTAAAACTTGTAAAAACGACATGACGATATATATATGGATATACATATGGTTAACATGAGATTATGATAAGTAAGTATCTCCATAAGTATATTAACAATGAGTTATATACATATAAACAAGACTACTAACTTAAGGATTTCGAAACGAGACATATATGTAACGATTATCGTTGTAACGACATTTAAATGTATATATATCATATTAAGATATATTAATATATCATAATATCATGATAATATAATAATTTAACATCTCATTAGATATAATAAACAATGGGTTAACAACATTAATTGAGATCGTTAACTTAAAGGTTTCAAAACAACACTTACATGTAACGACTAACGATGACTTAACGACCCAGTTAAAATGTATATACATGTAGTGTATTTAGATGTATTAAAATACTTTTGGAAGACTTCAAGACATATATCAAAACACTCATACTTAATGAAAATGGTTACAGTTACTTTTTCATTCTTTTCTTTCATCAAGAATTCTAGTCGTATTCTTACCCGTATTATACACAGCCTCAAAACGTACTTACTATGAGTATATACCAATAGGAACTAGCATGGGATTCCACTCTTGATTATTTCATGTATGACTAATCAATTTTAACTTCAACCATGAGCTAGTCAACTAACTAGAACTCCTTTTAACCCCACTCACCACTCACCAATTACCACTCATCATTCACTCCATTTCACTTCCAATTCTCTTTCTAATTCTCTCTCAACACACACACATTATTATGAACGTATTTTTCCAGTAGATAATCATCATCTTCATCAAAAATCACTTCAAGAATCAAGCTATAATCATCATAGGAAGAACACTTCAAGAACACTTCAAAAATCCCTTCAAGTTTACTAATTTACTTCCAAGCTTTCTAATCCATTCCAAGTAATCATCTAAGATCAAGAAACCTTTGTTATATACAGTAGGTTATCTTTCCTATTCAAGGTAATATTCATATTCAAACTTTGATTCAATTTCTATAACTATAAACTATCTTAATTCGAGTAAAAATCTTACTTGAACTTGTTTTTGTGTCATGATCCTACTTCAAGAACTTTCAAGCCATCCAAGATCCTTTGAAGCGTGATCATTTCTTGTTACTTCCAGTAGGTTTACCTACTAAACTTGAGGTAGTAATGATGTTCATAACATCATTCGATTCATATATATAAAACTATTTTATTCGAAGGTTTAAACTCGTAATCACTAGAACATAGTTTAGTAAATTCTAAACTTGTTCGCAAACAAAAGTTAATCCTTCTAACTTGACTTTTAAAATTAACTACACACATGTTCTATATCTATATGATATGCTAACTTAATGATTTAAAACCTGGAAACACGAAAAACACCGTAAAACCGGATTTACGCCGTCGTAGTAACACCGCGGGCTGTTTTGGGTTAGTTAATTAAAAACTATGATAAACTTTGATTTAAAAGTTGTTATTCTGAGAAAATGATTTTTATTAGGAACATGAAACTATATCCAAAAATTATGGTTAAACTCAAAGTGGAAGTATGTTTTCTAAAATGGTCATCTAGACATCGTTCTTTCGACTGAAATGACTACCTTTACAAAAACGACTTGTAACTTATTTTTCTAACTATAAACCTATACTTTTTCTGTTTATATTCATAAAATAGAATTCAATATGAAACCATAGCAATTTGATTCACTCAAAACGGATTTAAAATGAAGAAGTTATGGGTAAAACAAGATTGGATAATTTTTCTCATTTTAGCTACGTGAAAATTGGTAACAAATCTATTCCAACCATAACTTAATCAACTTGTATTGTATATTATGTAATCTTGAGATACCATAGACACGTATACAATGTTTCGACCTATCATGTCGACACATCTATATATATTTCGGAACAACCATAGACACTCTATATGTGAATGTTGGAGTTAGCTATACAGGGTTGAGGTTGATTCCAAAATATATATAGTTTGAGTTGTGATCAATACTGAGATACGTATACACTGAGTCGTGGATTGATTCAAGATAATATTTATCGATTTATTTCTGTACATCTAACTGTGGACAACTAGTTGTAGGTTACTAACGAGGACATCTGACTTAATAAACTTAAAACATCAAAATATATTAAAAGTGTTGTAAATATATTTTAAACATACTTTGATATATATGTATATATTGTTATAGGTTCGTGAATCAACCTGTGGCCAAGTCTTACTTCCCGACGAAGTAAAAATCTGTGAAAGTGAGTTATAGTCCCACTTTTAAAATCGAATATTTTTGGGATGAGAATACATGCAGGTTTTATAGATGATTTACAAAATAGACACAAGTACGTGAAACTACATTCTATGGTTGAATTATCGAAATCAAATATGCCCCTTTTTATTAAGTCTGGTAATCTAAGAATTAGGTAACATACACCCTAATTGACGCGAATCCTAAAGATAGATCTATTGGGCCTAACAAACCCCATCCAAAGTACCGGATGCTTTAGTACTTCGAAATTTATATCATATCCGAAGGGTGTCCCGGAATGATGGGGATATTCTTATATATATGCATCTTGTTAATGTCGGTTACCTGGTGTTCACCATATGAATGTTTTTTATCTCTATGTATGAGATGTGTATTGAAATATGAAATCTTGTGGTATATTGTTACAATTTGATATATATAGGTTAAACCTATAACTCACCAACATATTTGTTGACGTTTAAAGCATGTTTATTCTCAGGTGAATACTAAGAGCTTCCGCTGTTGCATACTAAAATAAAGACAAGATTTGGAGTCCATGTTTGTATGATATTGTGTAAAAACTACATTCAAGAAACTGATTTCGATGTAACATATTTGTATTGTAAACCATTATGTAATGGTCGTGTGTAAACAGGATATTTTAGATTATCATTATTTGATAATCTACGTAAAGCTTTTTAAACATTTATTTATGAAATAAAGGTTATTGTTTGTTTTAAAAATGAATGCAGTCTTTGAAAAACGTCTCATATAGAGGTCAAAACCTCGCAACGAAATCAATTAATATTTAACGTTTTTAATCAATAAGAACGGGACATTTCAATAAGGAGCACGAGCTATTGGTGCAGCTCCTGGTACAAGAACTATTTGAAATTCAATGGATCGATGTGGGGGTAATCCCGGTAATTCTTTCGAAAATACATCGGGAAATTCTTTTGCGACGGGAACATCATTGATGCTCTTTTCTTCAGTTTATACATTCTCGACGTGTGCTAGAATAGCATAGCAACCTTTTCTTATTAGTTTTTGTGCCTTCAGGTTACTAATAAGATTTAACTTTGCGTTGCTCTTTTCTCCGTACACCATTAAGGGTTTTCCTTTTTCTCGTATAATGCGAATTGCATTTTTGTAACAAACGATCTCTGCTTTCACTTCTTTCAACCAATCCATACCGATTATCATATCAAAACTCCCTAACTCTACTGGTATCAAGTCAATCTTAAATGTTTCACTAATCAGTTTAATTTCTCGATTCCGACATATATTATCTACTGAAATTAATTTACCATTTGCTAATTCGAGTAAAAATTTACTATCCAAAGGCGTCAATGGGCAACTTATTTTAGCACAAAAATCTCTACTCATATACCTTCTATCCACACCCGAATCAAATAAAATGTAAGCAGATTTATTGTCAATAAGAAACGTACATGTAACAAGCTCCGGGTCTTCCTTTGCCTCTGCCGCATTAATATTGAAAACTCTTCCGCGGACTTGTCCATTCGTGTTCTCCTGGTTCGGGCAATTTCTAATAATGTGGCCAGGTTTTCCACATTTATAACAAACTACATTGGCATAACTTGCTCTGACACTACTTGCTCCACCATCACTCGTTCTGACACCATTTGTTTCTTTCGTTCTGTTAACCCCTGGTCCGTAGACCTCACACTTCGCCGCGCTATGACCATTTCTTTTAAACTTGTTGCAAAATTTGGTGCAAAACCCCGAGTGATACTTTTCACACCTTTGGCATAGCTGCTTCTGATTATTGTGGTTGTTGCGGTTGTTATTGTTATTAGGATGATTGTTGTAGTTGTTGTTGTTGTTGTTGTTGTTGTTGTTGTTGTTGTTGTTGTTGTTGTTGGGCCGTTTGTTGTAGTTGCGATTGATGTTGCGATTGTTGAGATAGTTGTTGTGATTATTGTTGTAATTGCGGTTGTTGTTGTATTGGTGATTCTTATCACCGTTTTCCTCCCACTTTCTTTTGACTTGCTTCACATTGGCCTCTTCAGCCGTCTGTTCTTTAATTCTTTCCTCAATCTGGTTCACTAGTTTGTGAGCCATTCTACATGCCTGTTCTATGGAGGCGGGCGCGTGTGAACTTATATCTTCTTGGATTCTTTCCGGTAATCCTTTCACAAACGCGTTGATCTTCCCTTCCTCATCTTCGAACGCTCCCGGACACAATAAGCACAATTCTGTGAATCGTCTTTCGTACGTGGTAATATCAAATCCTTGGGTTCGTAACCCTCTAAGTTCTGTCTTGAGCTTATTGACCTCGGTTCTGAGACGGTACTTCTCGTTCATCAAGTGCTTGAATGCTGACCACGGTAGTGCGTAAGCATCATCTTGTCCCACTTGCTCTAGATAGGTATTCCACCATGTTAACGCAGTACCTGTGAAGGTATGCGTAGCGTACTTCACTTTGTCCTCTTCAGTACACTTACTTATGGAAAACACCGATTCGA
Organism: Rutidosis leptorrhynchoides; assembly: GCF_046630445.1. Classification (NCBI taxonomy): domain Eukaryota; kingdom Viridiplantae; phylum Streptophyta; class Magnoliopsida; order Asterales; family Asteraceae; genus Rutidosis; species Rutidosis leptorrhynchoides. The sequence goes on along the minus strand of NC_092338.1, from coordinate 211,251,556 downwards.
CCTTCTCGGTCCACCGTTTCAATCCGATCGGTCCTTCGGTTCCATCAAATTCCAAAGATTTGCAGGCAGTGAATTCTTTGTAGGTACATCCTACACGATTTCATGTACTGCTTGATCCAAGGTTATTGTTGGTATGTAGCGCGGCCTGTACTGTGGCTATGTTTGAAGCAAGAAAGGCACGAAATTCCTCTTCACTCATATTCAAGGTGTGTCGAGTAGTCGGTGCCATTTCCTTCAAAATAGTCAAATGAAACGAGTTAATCATATAGAATATCAAGAGTAGTCAATAGTATTTCGTAGCGTAATATGAACTTATTTATAAAAGCTCTTTCTTCATATTAGCATTTTATACTCTTTAATTCGGGTAGTACCTACCCGTTAAGTTCATACTTAGTAGCTAACATACCATTTCAACTACTATAATTCTATATGAAAAACTAATCACAACAAAAAAAAATTATATCATATTCAAACCTTTATACAATAACTTGCAAACTTACAATACCGCTATTTTACATATAGCATGAAATATAGCACATAAAACTTTGATACAAAGTAGTTGCGAAGATAATTCTAGTTAATAAATAAGGCGTTCAGCAAAGGCAACAAAGACACGTAATTCATACGTCCAGAAACAAGTCATGCATTCTAGTTTTACTAATACCACTTCCCATCCTTGGCCTTGCGGAACGTAACCGTTGTGACCGATAGTATGACAACGCGTTGTAACGTCGTCAAAAGGGCGAAGGTTACGTAATGACCAACAGTCTCGTAATAACCTAAAAACCTCATTTCTTACCCCAATTACCGACTCCGTCACTTGTGGGAATGTTTTGTTTAATAGTTGTAGCCCGATGTTCTTTTTCTCACTTTGGTGAGAAGCGAACATTACTAACCCATAAGCATAACATGCTTCTTTATGTTGCATGTTAGCCGCTTTTTCTAAATCATGAGGTCCTATATTCGGATACATTGAGTCAAAATAATTTCTTAACCCGTTGCGTAAAATAGCATTTGGGTTCCCCGCAATATATGCGTCAAAGTAAACACTTCGTAACTTATGGGTTTCCCAATGTGATATCACCCATCTTTCAAACGAAAGCTTTTTATAAACCAAGGCATTCTTGGAACATTCTTCGAATGTCTTACAAACTGATTTTGCCATAAATAGTTGTGCCGAGGAATTCTGACCGACTCTAGACAAGATTTCATCAATCATGTCTCCGGGTAAGTCTTCTAAAATATTGGGTTGTCTATCCATTTTGTGTTTTTATATTGTAAAATAGATAAGAGTTAGATTCATAAAAGATACTTATTAATACAAGCAATTTTTACGTATATCGTAAAGCATAAGCACACTATATTACATATATTACACCGCACAAATACAACTATCTTATTCCGACTCACTCATTTCTTCTTTTTCGAACTTGGTTCTTTTTGCTAAGTTTTTAGGGATATATGATTTTCCCCTAATACGAGCCGTCGTTTTTCACATTGGTCTAGAAAAACCTGGTGGTTTAGAGGTTCCCGGGTTATTGTTACAACTTAAGAAATACGGGTGTTGACGATACATATAAAGTTCATCGGGGTTGGCATCAGATTTCTCTATTTTTATACCCTTTCCCTTATTGTTCTCTTTTGCTTTTTTAAATTCAGTTGGGGTAATTTCTATAACATCATCGGAATCCTCGTCGGGATCCGATTCATCGGAGAATTGGTAATCCTCCCAATATTTTGCTTCCTTGGCGGAAACATCGTTGACCATAATTAACTTTGGTTGGTTGGTTGTGGATTTTCTTCTACTTAACCGTTTTATTATTTCCCCCACTGGTTCTTCTTCCAGTTCTGATTCTTCTTCCGGTTCCGACTCTTCTTCCGGTTACTCTTCGGTAACTTGTGAATCAGTCCACGAATCATTCCAATTTACATTTGACTCTTCATTATTATTAGGTGAGTCAATGGGACTTGTTCTCGAGAGAGACATCTATCACATAATATCAAACACGTTAAGAGATTAATATATCACATAATATTCACATGTTAAAAATATATAGTTTCCAACAAAATTTGTTAAGCAATTTTTTTTTTCTTCAAGTAAACACGGTCGAAGTCCAGACTCACTAATGCATCCTAACAAACTCGATAAGACACACTAATGCAAAATTCTGTTTCTCTAAGACCAACGCTCGGATACCAACTGAAATGTCCCGTTCTTATTGATTAAAAACGTTCCATATTAATTGATTTTGTTGCGAGATTTTGACCTCTATATGAGACGTTTTTCAAAGACTGCATTCATTTTTAAAACAAATCATAACCTTTATTTCATAAATAAAGGTTTAAAAAGCTTTACGTAGATTATCAAATAATGATAATCTAAAATATCCTGTTTACACACGACCATTACATAATGGTTTACAATACAAATATGTTACATCGAAATCAGTTTCTTGAATGCAGTTTTTACACAATATCATACAAACATGGACTCCAAATCTTGTCCTTATTTTAGTATGCAACAGCGGAAGCTCTTAGTATTCACCTGAGAATAAACATTCTTTAAACGTCAACAAAAATGTTGGTGAGTTATAGGTTTAACCTGTATATATCAAATCGTAACAATAGACCACAAGGTTTCATATTTCAATACACATCCCATACATAGAGATAAAAATCATTCATATGGTGAACACCTGGTAACCGACATTAACAAGATGCATATTTAAGAATATTCCCATCATTCCGGGACACCCTTCGGATATGATATAAATTTCGAAGTACTAAAGCATCCGGTACTTTGGATGGGGTTTGTTAGGCCCAATAGATCTATCTTTAGGATTCACGTCAATTAGGGTGTCTGTTCCCTAATTCTTAGATTACCAGACTTAATAAAAAGGGGCATATTCGATTTCGATAATTCAACCATAGAATGTAGTTTCACGTACTTGTGTCTATTTTGTAAATCATTTATAAAACCTGCATGTATTCTCATCCCAAAAATATTAGATTTTAAAAGTGGGACTATAACTCACTTTCACAGATTTTTACTTCGTCGGGAAGTAAGACTTGGCCACTGGTTGATTCATAAACCTATAACAATATATACATATATATCAAAGTATGTTCAAAATATATTTACAAAACTTTTAATACATTTTGATGTTTTAAGTTTATTAAGTCAGATGTCCTCGTTAGTAACCTACAACTAGTTGTCCATAGTTAGATGTACAGAAATAAATCGACAAATATTATCTTGAATCAATCCACGACCCAGTGTATACGTATCTCAGTATTGATCACAACTCAAACTATATATATATTTTGGAATCAACCTCAACCCTATATAGCTAACTCCAACATTCACATATAGAGTGTCTATGGTTGTTCCGCAATATATATATAGATGGGTCGACATGATTGGTCGAAACATTGTATACGTGTCTTTGGTATCTCAAGATTACATAATATACAATATAAGTTGATTAGGTTATGGTTGGAATAGATTTATTACTAATTTTCACGTAGGTAAAATGAGTAGTTTTTATCAATCTTGTTTTACTCGCCATTTCTTCGTTTCTAATCCGTTTTGAGTGATTCCAGTGGCCACGGTTTCGTATTTAACTTAAATTTATGAATCTAAACAGAAAAAGTATAAGTTTATAGTTGGAAATACAAGTTACAAGTCATTTTTGAAAGAGGTAGTCATTTCCGTCGAAAGAACGGCATCTTGATGACCATTTTGAAAAACGTACTTTCACTTTGAGTTTAACCATGATTTTTGGATATAGTTTCATGTTCATAAGGAAAATCATTTTTCCAGAAGTATAGATTTTAAATCAAATTACTTCTTAGCTTTTAATTATCCCAACCAAAACAGCCCCATGTTTTACTACGACGGCGTATATCCAGTTTTATGGTGTTTATCGTGTTTCCGGGTTTTAAATCATTAAGTTAGCATATCATATAGATATAGAACATGTGTTTAGTTGATTTTGAAAATCTACTTAGAAGGATTAACTTTATTTGCGAACAAGTTTAGAATTAACTAAACTATGTTCTAGTGATTACAAGTTTATAACGTTGAATAAGACAGCTTTTTATGTATGAATCGAATGATGTTATGAACATCATTACTTCCTCAAGTTAGTTGGATAAACCTACTAAAAATGAGAAAAATGGATCTAGCTTCAAAGGATCCTTGGATGGCTTGAAATTTCTTGAAGCAGAATCATGACACGAAAACAATTTCAAGTAAGATTTCCACTCAAAATAAGATTGTTATAGTTATAGAAATTGAATTAAAGTTTGAATATGATTATTATCTTGTATTAGAAAGATAACCTACTGTAAGTAACAAAGGTTTCTTGATCTTGGATGATTACTTGGAATGGATTTAGAAACTTGGAAGTAAACTTGCAATCTTGGAAGTATTCTTGATTTTATGAAACTAGAACTTTTGAAATTTATGAAGAACACTTAGAACTTGAAGATACAACTTGAGAGAGATTAATTAGATGAATAAAATTGAAGAATTAAAGTGTTTGTAGGTGTTTTTGGTCGTTGGTGTATGGATTAGATATAAAGGATATGTAATTTTGTTTTCATGTAAATAAGTCATGAATGATTACTCATATTTTTGTAATTTTATGAGATATTTCATACTAGTTGCCAAATGATGGTTCCCAAATGTGTTAGGTGACTCAAATGGGCTGCTAAGAGCTGATCATTAGAGTGTATATACCAATAGTACATACATCTAAAAGCGGTGTATTTTACGAGTACAAATACGGGTGCATACGAGTAGAATTGTTGATGAAACTGAACGAGGATGTAATTGTAAGCATTTTTGTTAAGTAGAAGTATTTTGATAAATGTCTTGAAGTCTTTCAAAAGTGTATGAATACATATTAAAACACTACATGTATAAACATTTTAACTGAGTCGTTAAGTCATCGTTAGTCGTTATATGTAAGTGTTGTTTTGAAACCTTTAGGTTAACGATCTTGTTAAATGTTGCTAACCCAATGTTTATAATATCAAAAGAGATTTTAAATTATTATATTATCATGATATTATGATGTACGAATATCTCTTAATATGATATATATACATTAAATGTCGTTACAACGATAATCGTTACATATATGTCTCGTTTCAAAATCATTAAGTTATTAGTCTTGTTTTTACATATGTAGTTCATTGTTAATATACTTAATGATAAGTTTACTTATCATAATATCATGTTAACTATATATATAACCATATATATGTCATCATATAGTTTTTACAAATTTTAACGTTCGTGAATCACCGGTCAACTTGAGTGGTCAATTGTCTATATGAAACCTATTTCAATTAATCAAGTCTTAACAAGTTTGATTGCTTAACAAGTTGGAAACACTTAATCATGTAAAATAAGAATTTCATTTAATATATATATAAACATGGAAAAGTTCGGGTCACCACAAATAGTATCTCGTAGCATAATATGAACTCATTTATAAAAGCTTTTTCTTCATATTAGCGTTTTATAAGTTTAAATTCGGGTACTACCTACCCGTTAAGTTCATACTTAGTAGCTAATATACAATTCAACTACTACAATTCCATATGAAAAATTGATTATAATAATATATCACATACAAATATTCTTCAAACTTACAACTTCGCTATATTACATATAACATGAAATATAGTACACTATGATACAGGACAGTTTTGAAGATAAATCTAGTTAATACGCAAGTTGTTCAGCAAAGGAAATAAAGACACGTAATTCATAAGTCCAGAAACAAGTCATGCATTCTGGTTTTACTAAGACGACTTCCCATCCTTGGTCTTGTGGAAAATAACCGTTATGACCATTAGCTAGGCAGCATGTTGTAATGTCGTCAAAAGGACGAGGGTTTCGTAATGTCCAACAGCCCCGTAATAATCTAAAAACCTTGTGTCTCACCCCAACTTCTGAATCCGTCACTTGTGGGAAAGTTTTATTTAAAAGCTGCAATCCGATGTTCTTTTTCTCACTTTGGTAAGAAGCGAACATCACTAACCCGTAAGCATAACATGCTTATTTATGTTGCATGTTAGAAGCTCTTTCTAATTCACGAAATCCTATGTTGAGATATGCTGAGCCAAAATAGGTTCTTAACCCGTAGCGTAAAATTGCATTTTGGTTCCCCGCATTTAACGCTTTAAAGAAAACACGACGTAACTTAAAGTCTCCCCAATGTGATATATCCCACCTATCAAAGGAAAGCCTTTTATAAACTAAGGCATTTCTAGAAAGTCTTTCAAATGTTTGACAAGTTAATTTCGCCATAACTAAATTTGCTGATGAATTCTGACCGACTGTAGACAAGATTTCCTCAATCATATCCTCTGGTAGGTCTTCTAAAATATTCGGTTGTCTACCCTTAATGTCCATTTTGTTTTTATACTGTAAAATAGACAAGGATTAGATTCGTAAAAACAAACAATACAAGCAATTTTTACATAGAACATAAAAGTACAAGCACACGACAATACATTTATTACACAACATGCTCACACCCCTCTAATATGAATCATTGGTTTCTTCTTCTTCGGACTTGGTTCTTTTTCCTAATCTTCTAGGGATATATGATGTTCCTCTAATACGAGTCGTCGTTTTCCACATTGGTTTAGAAAAACCTGGTGGTTTAGAGGTTCCCGGGTTATTGTCACGATATTGAAAATACGGGTGTTGACGGTACATATAAAGTTCATCGGGGTCGGAATCAGATTTCTCTATTTTGATGCCTTTTCCCTTATTATTTTCTTTTGCCTCATTAAATTGGGTCGGGGTAATTTCTATAACATCATCGGAATCCTCATCAGGATCCGATTCATCGGAAAATTGATAATTTTCCCAATATTTTGCTTCCTTAGCGGAAACACCATTGACCATTATTAACTTTGGTCCATTGGTTGAGGATTTTCTTTTATTTGACCGGTTTTCTGTGGTTCCTACTATTCCCCCCTCCAGAACCTCTTCTTCTTACAGTTCCTCTTCTTCTGGTTCCTCTTCTTCTGGTTTCGGTTCCGTTTCCTCTTCTTCTGGTTCTTCAGTAACTTGTGAATCTTGCCAATATATATTCGACTCTTCGTTATTATTAGGTGAGTCAATGGGATTTGTGCTAGAGGTAGACATCTATCACACAATATCAAACATGTTAAGAGATTAATATATCACATAATATTTACATGTTAATAATATATAGTTTCCAACAAAAATGTTAAGCAATCAATTTTAAAGAAAACACGGTCGAAGTCCAGACTCAATAATGCATCCTAACAAACTCGCTAAGACACACTAATGCAAATTTTCTGGTTCTCTAAGATCAACGCTCGGATACCAACTGAAATGTCCCGTTCATATTGATTATAAACGTTCCATATTAAATGATTTCGTTGTGAGGTTTTGACCTCTATATGAGATATTTTTCAAAGACTGCATTCATTTTTAAAACAACCATAACCTTTATTTTATCAATAAAGGTATTAAAAACATTACGTAGATTATCTAATAATGATAATCTAAAATATACTGTTTATGTAGCGACCCGACCAAATCATGTTTGATGGCGCCGACTACTTAGGTCCCGTTATGTGGTCATAAGTCTTTAACATGACGTTTGACCAAAATATGTCGCATTCATTTCATAAGTAAAAGGATGTTTCAAGTTTACAAAAGTAGTTCAAAGACTAGTTACATTACAAAGTTTAATGTACGAATGAAACCTATGCGACACAATTTAAAAGTTGTCAAAAGACGCTCCAACTATGCATGTATACTCGACATCCAAGCAAGTATCAAAAAGAGTGCGGAATCATGTATCAAGTAGCGTTCAAGGACCTGAGAAAACATATAGAAAACTGTCAATGAAAACGTTGGTGAAATCATAGGTGTTTTAGCAAACGTTGCATTTGAACCACAAGATTTAATATAATATGATTATCAAAATCATTTGCATTCCAAAGTTGTTATTTGTTTCGCAGGCACCTAATTATCAAACTTAACTGTTTTGCACCCTTTGTGTAGTATTAGAACATACACTAGACCCAAAAATATATTTCATCCGCTAACGCTAGCGAACCGTCCGAATGAGGCTCGTCAATCCCATGTGATCACATAATATAAGTTCACGTTTACACCCTGCAAGTGTAACTAATGATAATTGAATTGAGGATTTTTGTTCAAACCTGTACGTGGAATGTTCGTTTTCGCACTTGTGTTCAAAGTGTAAAAGCATGATACGTATATGTTTCTCATCTCATAGTTTAAAGCATAAAAGTTGTTTGAAAGATGGGACTATGATCTCACCTTGAGTGCACGTATGAAAAGTTCTTCACAAAGTAACGTGTGCAAAGGACAATGCTAGTCTTGACCTAAACAAATAGTTCGTATCAATAACGGTAAACACGATAGGTCAAAGATGTTCAATTAGTCCTATGGCTCGTTACAACTCGATTATGTAGCATGTGAATCAAATTGTCAAGTTTCTGAAGGTATTTCGTATGCCCGAGAGACATATTTAATCAATGTGGCTAATATGTTATGATCCAAGTCGGGTCATACCCAATAACAAGCTTACCGACACCTTAATCGTATTTAATCTTAATGAATGGATCATTAAATGAATACGCGACACTTGGATTTTAGAAAATCGGTTTTCTAAAATATAATCACTTGAGATAAATTATTTGGATAATTTATATATGATAAGGATTTAATTATTTATAGGTTTTAAATAATTAAGTTGTGTTATATTTTATAAAATGGTTTATAAAATGAAAGTAACCAAACAAATAACAAGTTTTATATAAAAATTACATATTTTTTTTTATATTGCTTGATGGGTAACGGTTTTGCATAAAAAAATGGACTCACCCATGCTTGTTTGGGACTTTCAAGAGTACACAACTCCTCATGTGCATGCTTAACATTTCTACCAATGTTTTGACTCAAGTAAGAGAAGATATACAAGCATTCAAACACCAAGAAACAAGGACAACACTCTCTCAATTTTCTGCTGGGCAGTCTGGCCGAAATATTTAGGGTAAAGAAAGTGTTCTTGAGCTTGTTTGAAAGCTTAGCTTCAAGTGTCATTAAATCCTAACCATTGTATTAGGTGTTGGGTAAAGGCTTGGGGTATAATCCCTTGAGGTCTCATTGTTTTGAGGCTTGCATTCACCATCAAATTAAACTACCTGCTGTTCGAATTTTCAGCAACAACAACTTGGTTTCTAGCTTGATTACAAAGTGTTTAAGGGTCTTAAACTTTAACAAGTTCAAGGGTGGTGTTGGAGCATCAAAGGGTTGGAGTTTACAACACTTGAAGGTTCAAGTTGAAGGCTATTTCATCACCATTCTCCTTCAAACTTTCTGCTCATTTTAAAGAACCCTCAAACTTGTTTTGAGGAGGTATTAAATCACTCCCTTCCTTTTAATTAGTAAGCATATGTTCACAACTTGATCCAAATGGGATTTAGCTTTAAATTGGTTTAAAGTTTAACAAGATAAAATGTAACTAACATGCTTCCGCTTTGATAAGTTTCTTAAAAGGTTTTAAGTATCATGAAACTTGTTAAATCCCAACAATGGTATCAAGAGCCGAAGTTGTTGAAATATGCTTCGAATTGTCGTTTTAAAACCACTATAATTTTGCATTCTATGAACATGCATGAAGTAGAATGTAAAATTTTCGGTTTTGGGTGGTTGTCATTTTGGCCAAAATCACTTGTGATTCTGCATTCTGTACTACCAATCACTTGTGATTCTGTACTGCCAATCACTTGTGATTCTGTACTGCCAATCACTTGTGATTCTGTGTTGCCGATCACTTGTGATTCTGTATTGCCAATCACTTGTGATTCTGTGTTGCAGATCACTTGTGATTCTGTGTTTCCAATCACTTGTGATTCTGTATTGCCTATCACTTATGTTGATGATGTTCACAATCTAAGCCTTGACCTTGTGTTTGGTTGCATGCATGGTTGATTGATATTTATTCAATTGGTTTGTAATAATATTTATTCATTTGGCATGTAATAATTCATTTGGTTATGTAATTTATTTTATATTTGGTATGTAAAATAGATTAGGTTGTAATTTCATTTTTTAGACAAAATGTATTAGGATATATTTTGTAAAATGATGAAGAATGATGAAGACTTGAAAAACACATGAAGAAGCATTTGGATGCAAGGTTAAGTGGGAGATTTGAAATCTCCTACTTTGTGTAATTACCCCTTATCCGGTGGCATTTGTTTTCGGCTAAACAAATGTCTACCACAATGGCTTGATTGTGAACATATTTGTTTTGCATGCATGGTTGTGTATTGTATGATTGTGGATTGTATGTTTGTATGCTACAAGTTAATCACACAAGTTAACGACATGCAAAACGACAATTTAATTGGTTAAATTAGACGTACTAAGTACATGCAAAATGGCAATTTAAATGGTTAAATTAAAAAGGCAACCAAAAACCTTAATAAATGGTTATTAAGAACAAGAAAAGGATAACGTATATAAAATGGTTTATATCAATAATTGGCTCAATTACAAGACATGAAATTGGTTTTTCATAAGTACCATACACTAAATGCATGTTGGTGTATGGCATAAAAGTTTTCTCAAACTAGAATTAACGAAAACTTAAAATCCCTTTTACAAACAAGGCAACAAGTTTAACGCCATCCTTTTGTGTGACACTTAAGCATGTTAGGGAACTCATGATGGGATAAAGGTCACCTAACCATCATGAACAAACTAATATGATTAAGGTGAGTTTCGCATGCTTGTGGGATAAAGGTCACCTAACCACTTGTATGTTAAGTTTACACGTTTACACAAGTAGGACGACTTGATTTGGGAATCATGAACTTAGGGTCACCGAAGCATGAGGAACAAATAGGCGTTGATGGGATAAATATGCCATGCAAAAGAATTGCATGATCCCATACATTAGAAGTTGCAAAAGGATTGCAATTGTCATATAATGACTACCTAGCTAAATCAAATAACGGGATAAAGGTCACCTAACCGAAATTTGGTTTACCGTTGGATTCTAAAATTTAATATATCAATTGGATTAAAAGGGTATTGAATGTTAAATTAAATCGATACTAAAAACGAACTTTGTTAAATTTTGTAGATGGCCGCCAATAACAACAACATTCCAAACGCACCTATTAACTTTAATAACCTATCATTGAGGTCCATCCTCGAAAAGGTAAATAACTCCCAATCCGTTTCATCTAATGTACTAAAGATGAAAAGCCTCATTGATCGATTGCACCGTCTCAACAGTCACGTGTCTAATGAATTAACCACGGACCTTATCCTCAACTCTTTGTCAAAAGGTTTGACACATGCGTGTTGAATTGCAGCATGAAGGATTGGGATAAGAGCATTGGCAAATTACATGCCATGCTAAGGACGGAAGAATCAAGCATGGGTAAAAAAGGCTTCACCCATGCTCATGATCAAAGAAGGTGGATCCAAGGATGAATCCTCTTCCAAGCCAAAGGTGGCTAAGAAGATAGGACCCACCTACAAGGGCAAAGGAAAAGGGAAGATGGTTGCCCCAACCAACATAACTAAATGGCAAAAGGGTGCCAGACAAGCAAACCCCAAGGAAGATCCGTGCTTTGGTTGCGGTGTGATAGGTCACTGGAAACGCAACTGCCCGATCTACCTAAAGGAGTTGAATGCAAAGAGGGATGCAGGGCAAACCTCAGGTAATGTATACATGATATACGTTGAGCTAAATATTACTTCTTCTAATACATGGGTATTAGACACAAGATGTGGAACTCATATTTGCAATTCATTGCAAGGGTTCATAAGAAGTAAACTAAATGCGGGAACAACAAGTCTCTACATGGGAAATGGTGCAAAGGTGTACGTAAAAGCTCAAGGAGACTCTGTTTTAAAGCTACCAAGTGGTTTGGAGCTTATATTGAAAAATGTTTTGTATGCACCTGATTTAACACGAAACATTATTTCTGTTTCCCGTTTAAGACAATGTGGTTTTAATCTTAATTTCATTAATGATGATATCCATGTTTCTTTGAATGATGTATTCTATTTTAAGGCCTCGCCTTTGAATGGTATTTATGAATTGGTTCATGATAACACATCATTCGATAGCTCAATATACCAAGCAAGCACCAAGAAGCTCAAAAGGGATTTGAGTGATTCCTACTTATGGCATTGTCGCCTTGGTCACATAAACAAGAATCGAATGCATACACTTCAAAAGAATGGCCTTTTGAAATCAAATGAACTGGACTCGTTTGATGTATGTGAATCTTGTTTACAAGGCAAAATGACTAAAGCACCTTTCAAAGGGACCTATGAAAGGGCTAAAGACTTATTAGGATTAATACATTCAGATGTATGTGGACCTTTTAAGCCCATGACTAGGAATGGTGAAAGATACTTCGTCACTTTCATTGATGACTTCAGTCGTTTCGGATATGTCTACTTATTAAGACACAAGGACGAAACTTTTGAAGCATTCAAGGAATGTCAAAACGAAGTACAAAATCAACTCAATAAGACAATTAAGGTACTTCGTACTGATAGAGGAGGTGAATACCTAAGCGATGACTTACAAAATCATCTTAGGAGTTGTAGGATTATCTCACAACTTACTCCACCATGAACACCCCAACTTAATGGAGTGTCCGAAAGGAGGAACCGAACCCTAATGGATATGGTTCGATCTATGATGGCTAGAAGCTCGCTACCTCTATCATTTTGGGGTTATTGTCTATGCTCCGCGGCTTGTATTTTAAATATGGCCCCAACCAAGAAAGTGGAACGAACACCTCATGAGATATGGTTTGGTAAACCTCCATCTCTGTCATACTTAAAGGTATGGGGATGTGAAGCTTATCCTAAGCGTTACATCCCTAATAAGTTGAATGTTCGATCCACGAAGTGTATCTTCATAGGATATCCCAAGGATGATATGGGATACTATTTCTATGATCCAACCGAACAAAATGTATTTGTTGCTCGGAAGGCGGAATTCCTTGAAACTAAGTTCCTTATGGAAGGAAATAGTGAAAGGAAGATAGATCTTGAAGAGGTTCAAGATCAGGTAGATAATACACAATTGGTTGACACTAGCACTCAACATGAAAATGTTGAGAATGATCAAATGGATGATCACAGTATACAAAACGTTTGAAGATCTGGTAGGATTAGTAACCCTCCTGAGAGGTATGGATTTCTCATGGATGATTGCTATGTGGTTGATTTGGATGAACCAACAAACTATCAAGATGCTTTGTCAAGGGATGATAAAGATAAATCGCTTGAAGCCATGAACGCTGAGATGCAATCCATGTATGACAACCAAGTTTGGGAACTTGTTTTACAACCAAATAACTCTAAGTTAGTTGATTGTAAATGGATTTTCAAAATTAAAACCGACATGCATGGAAACTTGAATACTTATAAAGCTAGACTTGTAGCAAAAGGCTTCACTCAAACTCAAGGGGTTGATTATGATGAAACCTTTTCGCCTGTGGCAATGCTCAAGTCTATCAGGATATTATTTGCCATTGCTGCTCATTATGATTACGAAATATGGCAAATGGATGTCAAAACTGCTTTCCTAAATGGATATCTTGAGGAAGATGTCTATATGGTTCAGCCCGAAGGTTTTGTCGATCCGAAATATCCTAAGAAAGTATGCAAGTTAAAGAAGTCAATCTACGGATTGAAACAAGCATCTAGGATGTGGAATCATCGTTTTAATGAGGAAGCCAAGAAATTTGGTTTCATTAAAAATGGTGATGAAGCTTGTGTATACAAGAAGGCTAGTGGGAGCACTATCATGTTCCTTATGCTATATGTGGACGATATATTATTATTTGGGAATGATATACCGACGATGCAAGGTGCTAAAACATGGTTAAAAGGTTGCTTCTCCATTAAGGATCTTGAAGAAGCACAATACATATTGAGGATTAGGATCTACAGGGATAGATCCAAGAAATTGATAGGTTTGAATCAAAGCGCATACATTGAAAAGATCTTGAAAAGGTTCAAGATGGAGAACTCTAAGAAAGGTTTGGTGCCTATTCAAAGAAGAACACTTCTCAGTTCATCTCAGTGCCCCACCACAAAAGATGAACAGGAGAGAATGCAGAATGTCCCATACGCGTCAGCTATTGGGTCAATCATGTATGCAATGTACTAGACCGGATGTGTCATGCGCTCTAAGCTTGACAAGTAGATACCAGAAAAACCCAGGAAATAGTCATTGGATTGCTGTTAAAAGTATATTGAAATACCTTAGAAGGACTAAGGATATGTTTCTTATATACGGATCTGGTGAGGAGGAACTCGCTGTAAAAGGTTACGTGGACGCGAGCTTCCAAACTGATCGAGATGATTCTCGATCACAATCCGGTTATGTCTTTACATTAAATGGAGGTGCGGTCTCTTGGAAGAGTTCAAAACAAGATGTTGTTGCATTATCCACTACAGAATCGGAGTACATTGCCGCCTCATTGGCAGCTCAGGAAGCTGCATGGATGAAGAAATTCATCGACGACTTAGGAGTGGTCCCTACCATTCAAGACCCTCTTAAGATCTTTTGTGACAACGAAGGTGCGATTGCTCAAATCAAGGAACCTCGTGCTCACCAAAAGACCCGTCACATTGAGCGGAGATTCAACTACATTAGGGATGAAGTTGAAAAGGGAAAGATATGTATTCGCAAAGTTCACACAGATCGTAACATAGCGGATCCACTCACGAAACCCTTATATGGAGCAAAACATGAAGGACATGTTTGTGCATTAGGGCTTCGATATTCTAGTGATTGGTCATGATCTGTTTTAAGTATTGTAACGGAACGAAGTGGTTCAAACTCATTAATATAACTATGGTGTTTATTTATTTGAGTCATGTTCCTATTTTGCATATTTTATCCATGAATAAGTAATTATTCTAAATTCCGTAGTCGATCACATTTGTGGGAATGAATGTGAGGTTTAGACTATTATGAACTTGGATTGGTAAACATTCACGGACTGAATGTGGGGCAAGGTTGCTACCAAGGTTCATAGATATTTGTGGGATACAAATATTGGAAGACCCGCTCTCAAGACTTACTGTATGGAGCTTTTGTGGTTGATCACATGTAATCTTGAGTAAAGGCGAATATCATCGTATCCTCTGACCTGAGATACATATTGGGTCCTAATATTCACCGAGTATTATGCCTTGATTCTTTCCTTCGCTATTCTGAAATATGGTAGTACATAAGGAAGAGCTCAGGTATAATACAAAAGTGTGTATCTAGGACGTATGTAGTCAAGATGGAATTTGTCCCTCTTATTCGTTGAGAGTCAGATGTCTAAGGCCTGATAAAGTTAAATCTAAAAGAGAGTGATCACTCTGTATCTCTTGGATTTAACATGACATCTAGGATGAAAGGATATAATGAAAGATTCACCTACATATATCAGTTCGAGTAGGGAGCTCGAAAGGGATGATGTTATTGAATGGCACAAAGTCATAACATATTAGGGGTGATGGACGGTGTGTTAGGCTGTATCCATCACTTGCATTAATTTCTTATGTTTCTCGTGCAAGTGGGAGATTGAAGGTATTTCGTATGCCCGAGAGACATATTTAATCAATGTGGCTAATATGTTATGATCCAAGTCGGGTCATACCCAATAACAAGCTTACTGACACCTTAATCGTATTTAATCTTAATGAATGGATCATTAAATGAATACGCGACACTTGGATTTTAGAAAATCGGTTTTCTAAAATATAATCACTTGAGATAAATTATTTGGATAATTTATATATGATAAGGATTTAATTATTTATAGGTTTTAAATAATTAAGTTGTGTTATATTTTATAAAATGGTTTATAAAATGAAAGTAACCAAACAAATAACAAGTTTTATATAAAAATTACATATTTTTTTTTATATTGCTTGATGGGTAACGGTTTTGCATAAAAAAATGGACTCACCCATGCTTGTTTGGGACTTTCAAGAGTACACAACTCCTCATGTGCATGCTTAACATTTCTACCAATGTTTTGACTCAAGTAAGTGAAGATATACAAGCATTCAAACACCAAGAAACAAGGACAACACTCTCTCAATTTTCTGCTGGGCAGTCTGGCCGAAATATTTAGGGTAAAGAAAGTGTTCTTGAGCTTGTTTGAAAGCTTAGCTTCAAGTGTCATTAAATCCTAACCATTGTATTAGGTGTTGGGTAAAGGCTTGGGGTATAATCCCTTGAGGTCTCATTGTTTTGAGGCTTGCATTCACCATCAAATTAAACTACCTGCTGTTCGAATTTTCAGCAACAACAACTTGGTTTCTAGCTTGATTACAAAGTGTTTAAGGGTCTTAAACTTTAACAAGTTCAAGGGTGGTGTTGGAGCATCAAAGGGTTGGAGTTTACAACACTTGAAGGTTCAAGTTGAAGGCTATTTCATCACCATTCTCCTTCAAACTTTCTGCTCATTTTAAAGAACCCTCAAACTTGTTTTGAGGAGGTATTAAATCACTCCCTTCCTTTTAATTAGTAAGCATATGTTCACAACTTGATCCAAATGGGATTTAGCTTTAAATTGGTTTAAAGTTTAACAAGATAAAATGTAACTAACATGCTTCCGCTTTGATAAGTTTCTTAAAAGGTTTTAAGTATCATGAAACTTGTTAAATCCCAACAGTTTCATGCAAGATACTAGTATAGAAAAAAGTTAGAAAGATTGCACAATCATTTGGTTAAGTTTGACAAAAAGTCAAACTTTGGTCGGGTCAAAGTCAACGAAAAAGTCAACACGTTCGGGTCGGGTCCCGAACTATTTTTCTGTGCTAGTTATTCATATATAAGCATGTTAGAACAAGTTTCATGTGAATCGGAGGTCCATAGCATGCCACATATTTTTCGTATATTGGACAAGGAGGTCAGAAGCTGGACACGCCTAAAGTCGCGCCGCGAAATAGGCTGGCCGCGCCGTGGCAATACACGCGAGCTGGTACCTGGCCAGTTTCAGTTTTCTAAGTCTCAAACCAAAACCTTTTTATGCATAAAACACAAACCGCAAACACTTAGAACTCGTATCTTATATCGTTGGAAAGCTCTTTTGACAAGGAAAACGGATAAGCACATTTCAACAACCAAAAACATCATTTGTAACAATCGACTTTCCAAAATAAATGATCAATTAATGTTCATCATAAATGCTCAAGTTCATAAATGCACAAAATAGGATTCGGGAACTTAATGCATGCATATAACTAACTACTTACCAACCACAATTCATGGCATTCAATACATTAAATGTTCACATTCAATTCTATCAAACCCTAACCAATAACATCAAAATCACTAATCATGTTTATGAAGTTTTCTAAAACAACCTACACATCAAATTGAAGCTAGTGATGTTAGGAACACATTTAATACATGCATTTATAACATTTAACAACATTTAAGCAACCAAATCATCAATCAAACACACCAAACTTTCAAGTTCATGCTAGTTATCAAAAATAACAAGATCGAACATATAAATCATATATTCATGTTAGACTTGAGCCATAGACACTAATTAACAACTTTATAAGTTAAAAACATCAAGAACACAAAATCTAGTTATTTTAGAAAGTTACCCAAATGTAATGAAATCAGTATGGAATCGAAGAGGAAGTTGCAAGGATTCCAAATATGTAATTTGTTTTGATTGAAGCTTGATCGATTGGAATTAGATGATGATTCTTGTAATGGAGATTTGAAAGAAAATAAGGAAGTAATGAAAGAAAAGAGAAATGAAATGAAAAAGATGGGAGGTGGGGTTGACTAGTCAAAAGCTAGTCACCTCCTTGGCACTTTGGCGAAACTAGTCCCTCGAGTTTGGTTGCGGGTGCATGAATTACCTAAACGAGATATTTTTAAAACGCGTATTAACGAGAGATGTCATAAACATATAACGGAATTTAAATCATTAAACGGAATCTTGCTAGGAGTCGTAGGAGTCGTTGTTTCTTCCTCGGAATCTTGCGTTTCCGGAACCGGGAATAGATGAGGGTATTTCCTTTGCATTTGATCTTACCTTTCCCAGGTAAACTCGGGTCCTCTTTTGGCATTCCAACGGACTTTAACAATCAGAATTCGGCTTTGTTTCAATGTCTTGATGGAGGTGTCCACAATTTCAACCGGATTCTCCACAAAATGAAGTTTGTCATCAATAGTAAGTTCCTCGAGAGGGATGACGATATCGGGTTTGGCAAGACACTTTTTCAAGTTAGATACATGGAAGGTAGGATGAACGGAGTTCAATTGAGGCGGTAGATCTAAATGATAAGCAACGGTTCCAATACGCTCCAAGATTTAGAAAGGACCAATATACCGCGGATTTAGCTTCCCGCGTTTCCCAAAATGGATTACACCTTTCGAAGGTGTGACTTTTAAAATTACTCGGTGACCGACTTGAAATTCGAGGTCATTGCGTATTTTGTCGGTGTAGCACTTTTGACGACTTCGGGCCGTCTGAAGCCTATCTCGGATTTGTACGATCTTCTCGGTGGTTTCGTGAATGAGTTCGGGTCTGGTGATTTGCACGTCACCTACCTCGGCCCAACAAAGAGGTGAACGACATTTTCGGCCATATAGCGCTTCAAAAGGTGCGGCTTTAATACTCGCGTGATAACTATTGTTGTAGGAGAACTCGGCGAGAGGTAAGTGCTTGTCCCAAGCTTTTCCAAAATCAACCACGCAAGCTCGTACCATGTCCTCCAAGGTTTGAATTGTGCGTTCACTTTGTCCATCGGTTTGAGGGTGATATGCGGTGCCCATGTCTAAACGCGTTCCCAACGCTTCTTGCAAGGTACGCCAAAATCTAGAAACAAAACGACCTTCTCGGTCAGAGATAATCGATAAAGGTACACCGTGTCTGGCTACGATCTCCTTGATGTAAAGTTGTGCAATTTTCTCCATTTTTTCGATCTCCTTCATGGCGAGAAAGTGT